>NC_039366.1:127004095-127187931 GCF_003573695.1 Papaver somniferum
AATATATTTTGCCAGTCCGAACTTGGTCCACTGTGCTAAATTAATAACCCTACTAAATTTATAAAATAGTAAAAGTTTTAAGTTTTCAGTAAAGCCTAATTAATTAATTATTATTTTAATATCAAACTAACCCATCCATTCATATTAAAAAAATTTCATATGATGGCTTTCAAGAGCAAGTATAGAGAATAACAAGAAACCCAATAACCTATTAGAATGCAAGATACAACAAGCAAATAAATCGATAGAAAAGAAAGATCGAGATACCGCGAAAGTCGTACCAAATTCTTGTATGGAGAGTAGAGAGAAAGAATGGTGTTAGGAGTCAAATCCAACCATTTTGAATAATTTTCTTCTTGGAGAAGAAATGCTCTTGTAAAATAAGAATAATTTTCCCAATATCTTGTCATCTTACAAAGATTAATCAGGTGAAAACCTTATCATTCTCCAAAATACTTGAACCCAAATCAGCAACCACGAACAAAAACTTTAATAATATAAAGATTCCCACAAAAGCGAAGGCTAGATCCCACAAACAGGGAAGGAAACAATCGCACAGAGCGAAACACTAAACTTAATATAGAAAAAATCAAATAATAATATAACCTAGGTTAAATAAAAACACCAAATTAAAAAGAGAAAGACGTTTATAATCACCAAACCTAGTTACAACTTAAAAACTAGAAATCTCTGCTCAGATCTAGTGCCTTGCTAAAATAGGAATTCAGAGTTGTTTGTTTCATGTTCACGTTCATACAATATTATTGGACTATATCTTTAAATGTTGTAGTCCCTTGAGATATTTCAGAGTGCATTTTTATATTGTATGAAAAAATCGTATGATCTTTTATATTTTGGCTACATTATTCATTGTTTTCTAAAGGTTTTGTTCTCTTGCTTAATCATAAGTTTTTTTTTTGTTTTGTTAGTTGGACGCACTCCAGAGGTTTAATATTGGGATTATTTTGTCTCTAAAAAGGTCTTCACGGTTTTGGTTTTTGTCGCTGTACTTGCAAGTTCATGGCTAAGTTTGTTTGTTTGTTTATCTTCTTGATAAAAAATGAAAAATATTTCATTAGAGTTGTAAAATATTATATAAAAGTTACATATCTATATATAAGTAGTTGAAAGTAGGAAATTTCTTTTGATACAAACAAACAATAGTAACTTATGTTCACAAAAAAAACAAACAATAGTAACTTATGTTCAAAAAAAAACAATAGTAACTCATGTTCACACACAAAAAAAAAAAACACAGTAGTAACTTGTACTTGGTTCGAACAAACAAACAATAGTAACTTATGTTCACAAAAAAAAATGAGCAAAACCTACAAAACAATACTACCTTTGTTTCTAAAAGAGAGGTTGGTTTGACTAGGCACAAAAATAAGAATTTCGATCGTTACCGTCACTTTTCCATGGTTTTACTAAATTACCCTTCCTGGTTTTATAAACTCTTAAACTAAGCTGCCATTTGATCATGAAAATTTCAAAAATTTTCTTCTACCTGATTTGAAAAAATAATCGCATTATTTCAAATTCATTGAAATATTCCACCTAACTTTTATTTAGGGCATGTTCTTGAGTTAATCCCTAAATTTTATTTTTTAATTCAAATTTGTAACCTAATTTAACATCTGATTTAGAATTTATATTCAGTATATTGTGATCTTCATTACCCATAAAATATTTTAGAGAGTTTATATTCAGTCTTCTGATCTCAGAAGTAATAATTCAGTTTTCATTGTCTCTCCTGAGATTTCAGATTGAGGAAGCATTATTGATCAACAGAGAAAAACACCAGATTCAAAATCAAAGTCATCTTCTGAATTATTCCTACTTATTTTATTGACGAAGTTATTACTGATTTGATGAAACTGATTTACACCGATTATGCCTTAAGGTACATATATTTGCTGTGTCTTTCCTTCTTTTCTTACAATAAGATACGGCATCCTCCCTGTTTGACATAATTACTCTGAGAATCAATTTTAAGAAGAGATGGATTTTGACTTACATGAAATTCCTATAGAAGATTTGCTAAATATACTAGTTCCACCAAATTATGAGAGCCAATATTGTCTTATTGATTTAAATGTATGCTGCCAAGAAAAGGATATGGATGATCATGAAGAAAAAAAGGAAGAAGGGGAAGAAGAAGTGCTACATTCTCCATATAACAACATGATACAACCACAAAACATATGTTTGGGGAATAAGAAGAAAAATCTGATCTGCAATTTGAAGAGAGAAATTATAGAGAATTTGATGCAAGGAAGTATAAATGGTAAATTAGGAAAATTTAGATAGATCAATTTGTTGATCGTTTTTCTGTCGGTATAAGGTCAGTGTCGCGATTATGGCATGATGCCAAAACTGCTAGTGCAAATGGTGTGATGGTTTATGTATCCTCCAAGATGGTGAAAAGGGTTGGGAGAAAGAAAATTCAGATTGATTTGAAAGCGATAAAATTTATAACTCTACGAGGTCGTACACGCATGAGATCTATTGCACATTTGTTAAACTTATCAGTTCATATATCGGATAATTAAGGATCGAAATCTCATGCCACATTCTCCTTGAAGTTGGAGCTAACCGACAATAACAAGAAAGAAAGAGTACAATTTTTCTTCAACATGATCAACAAAGGTATGAATGAATCTCTTAATTTTTTGACATGTATGATTGTATCCATATAGACGAAAATTGGTTTTACACTATGAAGACTTCCTAGAAACACCATCTACATGCTAAAGAAGATGAACCTTCACGTACATGTAAAAGTAAATGATACATTACAAATATTATGTTTTTAACTAATGGGCTCGTCCCCGTTCGATCATACCATGCATACAATGTTCGATGGAAAGATAGGGATATGGTTGTTTGTGATCAGGAAAGCTGCAAAGAGAAGCAGCAAAAATCGTATTGTCGGTACTATGAAAACTAAAGCTATGAATTCTGTTACCAAAGAAATTTTCCGAAAATATATGATCAACGAGTTGTTACCTGCTATTGTTGAGAAATGGCCTTTCAGGATCTATAAGACAGTTATTATTCAACAAGATAATGCAAAACCACATGTTCATGAAAAGGACGAAAAATTTATGTCGATATTCACTTGTCATGGAGTAATAATAAACTCTTATTAATTATCTAATAATAATGTAAGAATATATGTTTCTCCACAAGATTAAGGCTTCTTATATAGGGTTCATGGATTCCTTTAAATACTAGGACCACGGAAAAAAAATTAAATAATTAGAAGAAAAAAAAAAGTTATTACAAGGAATATTTCTTTTCTTTTTTTTTTAGTTTATATTATCTTCAAGGAGTTGAAAGTAGGAAAAATGCAAATGTCAGCACTTTTTCTTTTTGTTACTAAGTATTGTCTAAAACTTGCCATGGCACCAACAAGCAAATAACGACTTATGTTCATAAGAACAATAGAGAAATTTAGAAAACAATGACTAAAAAAATAACTCTATTTAATCAAACAGTAATGTAAGAATATGCGTTTCTCTATAAGATTGACGCCGATATATATATTTAGAAGCACGTCGAAAACTTAATTTAGGTAATTTTTTCTCAGAATTGTGTCTGGTAATTGTTTTTGAAACTGCTTTCTTTAAAAATCACTTTCATTTTAGGCAAACTTTTAATAACGGGGGAGATGATCTTTTAAGTTATAAAATATAAGCCATGGACCACCATTATATTTTTACATATCTATATTATTTTTAAAAATGAGATAAATTACCCCTATTTTATATATTATAACTAATTAGTCTTTTATAAATGTTTTTTTATTCAAAATAAGAAGCTTTATAAATAGATTAAGAGGTTACATTGTTATCATGGTCTACCCATTCCTGGAATTTTAGAGGTAGATCAGATTGGAACTCAAAATTATCTTTCAAAATTCTGACTTTTTTTGCCAGTTTATCAGCTACTCCATTAGCACTCCTCCTAACTGAGACACAACTCCAATGAGTTAACTGACTTAACAAGAACTTAATATCTAAAATAAGGGACTGATTCATCCAATGAACATAGAAGGTTTGTCCATTGATGGAGTTTATTAAAACTTGACTATCTGATTCAAAGACCACTTTTCTAAGACCTTTATCAACTGCATAGTTAACTACTGCAAGCATTGCTCTGCACTCCAGTTCTTCTACTTCAATTCTAAGAGTCATTCCTCCATTGAGATACCATCCTTTAACTCCAAAGCAGGTGCCTAAAAAATTTCTAACTATTAGTCCAATTCCTCCCTATAAGTTATGTTCAATAAAAGATGCATCAAAGTTTATTTTCAAGAAATCGTTGTCTGGTAGAAGCCATCTCTGAATCTGCAAAGTTCTGATAACATTAGAAGAGTAAGTATTGCAAGTTCTAGTAATCTTATGAATGTTATCTAGAGAGAGATCACTGTTTGGATTAATATTCTGAAAAAATTTTGAGCATCTATCCTTCCAAATGGTCCAAGCAGTAACCATAAGAAGGTTGTTTAAATCCTGCATGTTAATACCTGCCCCAAATACCAAATTTGCTCCTGCAAAAAACCATGAAATAATCCAATTTTTGAAAGAACCATGCTGGGAAATAATATTACCCACATTAACATTGACAGCCAAACCAAACAGATCTAGCATAGGTGCAGTTCAACAACAAATGGTCTACAGACTCAATGGGATGATTACACAAGCTACAATGCACATCAATATCAGGCTTATATCTAGCAATTTTGTCTCTAGTTGGGACTATTTCCTTTAAACATTTCCAAATGAAAAGTTTTACTTTATGAGGCAAATTAACTTTCCAAAGTTTCTTCCAAACCTGATTAACAACTGGTTGAACACCTGCAACAGTATTAGGAGGTTCAATAATCACATTATAAAAACTTTTGACACTAAAAATCCCTTTCCTATCAGGCAACCAGATGAGGATGTCAATACCAGTAGCAGGAACTCTCATAGATAAGATTTTATTAGCAGAATCTGGAGAGAACAGGTAATGAATCAAAGGAAAATTCCAATTCCTAGTTCCTTCAATAAAAAGATCAGAAACACAGAAATAGGAAACAATGTTGAATAAACCATGAGATGGGACTGGAGGATGATCAAGGCCAATGACCCAACAATCTAACCAGATTTTAGTTTTGCTACCACATCTAATAGCCCAGAAACTATTATTTCTAATGATAGTGATACATTTATAGATACCTCTCCATATCCAAGAACAGCTCTCTTTAAGTTTTTCCAAATGCAAGATACTGCAATCTTTAAAATACTTACCTATTAAAAGTTCGACCCAGAGTTCTTCTTCCTCAGTAAGAATTTTCCACACTAACTTACAGATAAGAGCAGTGTTAAAGGATTCTAAATCTCTGAAGCCTAAGCCTCCTAAATCTTTATGCCTATTGGTGTTATCCCAAGAAGTGAACTTAATACCTTTTCCTGCCTTATGACCCCACCAAAAGTTTCTCTGCAAAGTGTCTAGATGTTTTATCAGTGTAGAAGGAATTTTAAAACATCCCATTTGATAAGCAGGTAAAGTATTCAAAACAGATTTTATTATAATTGATCTACCTGCTTGATTAAGAGTGGTACTGACATAGTTGTTCAATCTAGCTTGAAAAGATTGCATTAAGGGATCAAAAGACTTGATCTTAGAATGACCTAACAAAAGAGGATCTCCAAGATATTTCTCTGAATCAGATATGATAGTCATATTCAAGGCATTAGCAAGAACAACACAATCTTGAGGACTAATATTCTTACTAAAGTACACACAAGATTTATCAAAATTTAACATCTGACTTGACAGCTTACCAAAATCAGTTAACATCTCCAAAATAGCATTAATGTGCTGCATATTGGTTTGACCAAAAATTAATATATCATCTGCAAACAACAAATGAGTAATGGAAGGAGCTTTCCTATAAGCTTTGACACCAACAATAGTTTTGCTATTTTCAGCAAACATCAAAGTTCTAGATAGATATTTCATAACAAGAATAAAAAGATAAGCGGATAAAGGATCCCCTTGTCTAATACCCCAACTTGGCTCATATTGATCACAAGGAGAACTATTAAGAAGAACACTAATTCTTGTAGTGGTAACACATTGCATCACAAGATTATAAAAATCTTTGCTAAAACCAAAATTTTCAAGAACTTTTTCAAGGAAACTCCATTCCAATCTGTCAAAGGCCTTTGACAGATCAAGTTTCAGGGCCATTGTACCCCTGAAACCTTCCTTTTGTTTCATAGAATGAATCATTTCATGAGCAATAATAATATTGTCATGAATGGATCTACCTGGTACAAAAGAAGTTTGGTAAGGAGAGATGAGTTTCTTAAGATAAGGTCTAATTTTATTAGATAGAATTTAGAAATGATATTGTAAGAAGCATTACAGAGACCTATGGGTCTAAACTCATATGGCATTTTGGGACTTTTACACTTAGGTATAAGAGAGAGATAAGTTTTATTAAGACATCTTGGCATATGACCACTTTGAAAAAATCTTTTGACAACGTCAGTAACATCTATACCAACTAATTGCCATCGAGTTTGATAAAACCCTGCTTGAAATCCATCTGGACCAGGTGAAATCCAAGCAGGCATACTTTTGACAACACTTTCAATTTCCAAATCAGAAGGAACAGCATGGAGCATAACATTATCAATATCAGATATAATACAAGGTATGACATCAAAATCAGTATCAGAAATAACAGGATTAGTAGTAGTAGCTACATTACTAAAATGACTAGTAAGGAGATTACTAATATCTTTCATATCTTTATACCAATTTCTATTGGAATCACAAAGGACATTGATATTGTTTGTATGCTTCCTTTTATTGACCATAATATGAAAAAATCTAGTGTTATTGTCCTTGTCAAGCAAAGTTTTATCCCTAGATTTTTCTCTATAAAAATCAGATTGGATTTTATACCAGTTATCTAAATCACTAACAATGGACTTAACCCTTTCATTTTGATCAACAACATTAGTGTCATTCTGAGCAATTTCTAACATAGTTTGTAATTTATTTATGTTTACCTGGATGTCACCAAACTCCATTTTGTTCCACTAAGATAAAGAAATTCTAGCACTATGTTGCTTTTGCTTCAATTTGTAAGCAGGACTCCCAGAGAGTTCAAGATTCCAAGATTGTTCAAGTTTCTCCTTAAAATTATTATATCATATCCAAGTTCTGAAAAACTTAAAAGGTCTCCACAAAAACTTAGGAACATGGTCAGTTATAAGAAGAATAGGAGAATGATCAGAAGCAATGAAACTCAAATGCAAAAGTTTAGCAGTAGAGAAATTTAAAGACCAATCAGAATTACAGAGAGCCATATCCAATCTAGCTTTCCTAGTACCAGTTCCAAAAGAATTGCTAGTCCAAGTATAATCCTTACCTTCATAGCCAATATCCACTAAACCTGCATCATTAACTTTATTTTGAACCCACCTATCAGAAGTGTTATTATTGCTATCCAAATGAAAGTTTAAGTCTCCTATTACAACCCAAGGTTGTTGAACATCCTTACTGAACTCAGCTAAAAAATTCCACTGAACCTTCTTAGGATCAGAGTATGTAGAGCCATACATAAAGGAAAATAAACCTTTAGGCTTGCTGGGGTTAAGTTGGACAACAACATGAATTATGTTATTTTCACAGCCTATAATTTCCACATCAATACCATCCTTTCACATTAATATAAAACCACCTGCATAACCAATCTTATCAATGCAAGTATAATTCAAATAATGAACAGATTGAGCTACCTGAATCATTCTAGTTTCTTCAATTTCAGTTTCACACAAAAAAATAAATTCAAGATTTTGAGTTTTAACTAAATTTTGAAACTGGTTTTTTGTGAAATTGTTAGCAATACCCTGCACATTCCAAGAAATAATCTTCATTTTAAAATAGAAAGAGCTGAATTTAGACAAAGTTATAAAAAAAAGAGTATTTTACCTTAACCCCCTTAGTGCCTTCAGTCTGGCTATCTCCTGTTGTGATTATGCTAGTTGTCTGTGAGCTTACAGGTATGTCCACACCTTTTTCATGTTCAAAAACATGAGCATCTGGATACTCTTTCCTCTGCCTTTTTCCTAACCTTTCTTTATCAGAAATATCATCCTTTCCTCCACCTTGAGATGAGATAGAACCTATTATATATCCATCCTTAGGTGGGACAAATACACTAACTTTAGTATTAGCCTTTTGACTTGCCTTAGGAACTTGATCACCACCCTTTGCAATCACCAACTGCTTCCTCATACCTTTCTTGGCATCTCCAAAGTAATGCTGCTTAGCATGAGCCTTTTCTAAGTATTCAGCAGCAGCTTTACAAGCTTCCTTAGTGTGATTGATAATATAGCAATTAGGACAAATCTTATCAGGTTGCTTCTCATAGAAGAACTTAATCCATCTAGTTGTACCAGCATTGGTGATTGCCATCACTCCCCTTCTCAGTGGAAAACTAAGATCCAACTGAACACAGACTTTGACTGGTTCACCTCCAACTGACATTCCATCAGCTGGCTCAATTGCCAACACTGCACCCACAAGCCTTCCAATCTTAGTTATAGCAGAAGTATTCATATGCTCTGGTAGAATCTTCTTAACCTGAATCTAAAAACATTGGGTACCCCAATCCAATTCTTGATAAACCATTCCTGAATCATAGAGTCTCAGATTAATAAGGTAACCATTAATACTCTAGGGTCTAGAATCAAAAACCTTTTTCTGAATGTCTTTAGTCTTGAATCGAAATTCAATGATGTTATCTTCCAATTCAAAAACTTTGAGACCCCCTGTAGGAATGAAATCCCAAGTAAATCCAATATTCCTCTCCACAGGCTTCAATCTTATCTTTCTTTCAAAAAATATTTTCCCAATAAGGCTGATTTCTTGTTCCTCAGCTTCATTATCCTCAACATTATCCGATTGATAATAAACAACTTCTTCAATGTTTCCCAAATCTAGAGCAACTTGCATAAATTTCGAAGCCAGATCAGTGATTGATTTCTCACTTGTTTTTGCCATTGAGATGAATAAAATAGTTTCACAATCGAATTTAGAGATACTCTTGATGTGTGAAACCTTGTTCATAACTAAACTTTTATATTGAATAAACCCTAGTGATTCAAGGGATTGAGCTGTTTCAAGAGATAAAATATTCCGAAAATCTTGTGATTGAGAGAAAATAATGGGCTGGATATCACCACGAAAAAGGAGATCTTGTTTTGAAATGGTAACTTCCGTAGCCTGATTTGTTCCGATAATTACGATAGTAAACAACAGAAACAGTTTGTAACGGAATTTTTGAAATTTGAATTTCTTGATAGCCCGACGATCTTCAACCCATTGAACCGCTCCAGGAACTCGGCAGAGAAAATTATCCAGATGATTCAAAATCGCATAATGTAAACTCACAATAGCTTCAAAAAGCATTGGAACAACTTCTGCAAACGCCTTAATCACAACTACAAACATGGTAAACACCATTTGAGATAGCACTAGCTGCAAACACATTAGGGACAAATAAGATTAGCAAGGCATGAGTTTTAAATTCTGAAAATGCTCAGAATAATTAAAAACCCATTAAAACTGTGAAAAAGAGTCAGACAAACTGTGAAAAAAGGATTAAGAACATCGACAAAAGAAAAAGGGCATCAAACTAGTATGAATTAGAATTTTTAAAACAAAGAATCAATCGAGATTGAAGAAAGAAAATTTTCTGAGTTGACTCAGTTTTCACCCGATCCTCAGAGCTCCAGATTGATACAGTTTTAAAGCCGAGTATTGATCTTTTTTTTTTAAGGCAATCAATACGAGGACTTCCCAAGAGGTCACCCATCTTAGTACTACTCTCGCCCAAGCACCATCGTAAATTTGTATTCTGCGGTTTTTACTTTTGAAATGGTAATATTAGTATTCATTTACTTTTAGTTTTATTTATTCTCCTAGCACAACATCCTTTACAAACTAATTAACTAGATAATAAATCAAAGGTTGAATCCTTATCTACAACCTTGTGGATTAAGCCTAGTCAGCATTCATTCAGGTAGGCTCGTTTCAGATAATATACTAGATGCAAAAGAGTTAATTCACTTGATGAGCCAATTGTCTTCTATCATTGGAGCTTTTGTGCTAAAAAATAAAATTAGCAAAGCATATGATAAAGTTAGTAGGAGTTTTTTTTAGTCATTGTCTTGGGACTTTTGGATTTGTTGGTAAGAGTGATGACCTCATTATGGATTGTACAACTTCGACTTCTTTGTTATGTTCTTTCATCATTGTTAAAGAGTTTTTTGTTTAGGTACCCATGACCACATATTATTTAATTAACAATAATATGAGTAACATCTATGAGTAACCGTGGAATTAAACATCATTGTTAAAACATCCTTATTAGTCAGACGGAATTCTTGATACCTAGCCATAGATCCAATTGGAATAGATAGAATTTTCTGTTGAATCTCATGAGATATTAGATTATAAATATCATCCGAATTCCAAGTCCCAGATTCATAATCAATCAAATCTTTTACCAATTAAGTGAAAATATCGAATCTTAATTATATTAATTAGATTAATTGATAATATCAATATTTGATATTTCAATCTTTGGGAAAACATCCTTTATGTTTAACAATGATGATCATTGCACTCTTTAACCTCTTTGTAAGAGTGATGACTTCATTTAGATATGAGTAACCGTTCCTAAACGTGTACACCTTGTTGGCTCAACAATATTTAACCGAAGTTATCCATATGAACACTTTCATATCAACCTTATTCATCTTAACCATAACTAGTTCAAATAACTCAAATGAAACTAGTTCTAGAGTTGTTCAGTTGTTTATATTATCATAGAAATATACAAGACACAATTGAAGCAAAATCGATTTTGATTCACTCGAATCAATTCATGAACATCATAGCCACGGTTTGCAAAAGATTGCATTCCTTAATATATAAATGTATTAGTTCATGAACAAACCGATTTTAGAACATAACGTACTCAAGTATGCGAACGAGTACACATACCTAAATGGCTGGACTAAGTTTGGGTTCGCGAGTATGCGAACGGGTATGCATACATTCCAAACTCATTTGAGTTTCGGAACTTTGAGCTTATGCCAGTACGCGTACGGGTACACATACTAAGTTCCCGGATTTCCATTAAACCAACCAGTACGCATACGGGTATGCATACTATGGTTCCCGTACTTGGAATAACTTGCAACAGTTAGCATACAAGTACGCATACTGTGCTATATCAAATCATGGTTATTTGTTCTAAACTCTCAGTTCAATCATTAAAATATTCTTAGAAGACGGGAATAGTTGTCTCACACAAACTATTAGCTTCGAAGCAATTTCCAAGTGATCGAATGATCAGTATGAAACATTTCGAGTCTACATCAAATGACTGTCTCACAAAAATCATGTAAGATGTTACCAGGCGATTCTCACATGATCATATTTTGACTTTCGTCAAGAATATAAGATGAACTTGGTTAAAGTGAAAGCTTACCAGCACATATTTCGAGAAATATGTAAGCGAATGATGCGTGTCATAACCACAACAAATTAATAAATATATTTCCCACTAATTAACTGGTAATATAGCGGTAGTAAGGATCGTTCTCACAGAGAGCTGTGTAACTGATATGTTATTTGAGTCAGCAAAATAAAGTAAAAGACGATGGGGGGTTGGATTATGGAATAAAATAAATAAAAAGAAACGAAAAAGAAAGGAAAGAGATGATCAAAGAATCCTTCGCCGTTACCAAGCGATAACTGAGTTAGAATACTTATTTATCTTTCATTAGAATCATTCATCACCAACTGTAGAATAACACCTAGATCAGTGTTATCCCCAAAACTCCTTCTATCACTGGATACGGAAGTTCTCGACTACCAGATTCTATTCAACGAACCACCAAGTAGTAGATCACTCAAGGTGTAATACAATCGAACGCTTTAAGCTTTGTGAATTTAGGTTGATCCCAGTAGTTGAACTCTTAGATCAAGGTCCACTTGCTGATGTTGTCTTCACTCGCAATTGCTCCACAAAATCCCTTTGCAAGGTCTCGCGATTTTCTACTTGTGTAGAGAGTTAATCGACGATTACTTATCTCATAACTTCTACTAGTAATAGAATGATCAATAGACTAATCTAGTTGCGCACCCAAACCAATCTAAGAATCAATCATAAACCCTAAATATTATGAAGACAAACGATGATGATAAAAACTCCAAACAAACTTGTATATCAAACAAAGCTTCACGCTAAAACATTGAATTCATCCTTAATCGATGGAATTTAGTTACACATGGATTTACTAAAATCCATAAAATTAAATATAAGAGAAGAAGAAAATAGCTAGGTTTTCCCCTAAAGAGGTAAACTCTAAGATATGTATTAAGAACCTTTCCCCACTCTTTACTTTTTACTCTCCCGAAGTTTTTTACGAAGCTCGGCTTCTCAAGCCTTTATATAGGCATTAGGTAGTCGTGTACGATCCCAAAAAGTGGCACTTGATAAACATTGGAAGTCGTCTAAGAAGAATTCCTTGGGTGAGAAACTAAGTGATACTGATTCGGTATGACAGGAAGCATTCTAATATATTGCCGCCCACTCGGGATTGGATACAGACTTCAGGGGACCCCACGTGCACCAGCGTGTCTTGTTTTAGTACTGGATGTGCATCCAGCTCGATACACAGCAACATAGCAAATAACCATTTTTCAAAACTTCTGCATCGGCCGAACCTCATCTCCACTGAATTTCCGGTCAAGTTTTGGAGTCCTTGTTCATCCTTTTCGAAATAACCTCCAGCAACACCTCTTAATCCTTTCCGTTGATCAGCAACATACCTTCCCTGACTTCTTCTCCGTCCATTTGTCGAAACCAACCATCTATGCTAGCATCAGCGTTACTTCCATCAGCCAATGTCAACAACAGATCACCGAACCGCGGCTCAAGTCCAACACGAGCTTCATTCTCCTCTCTGACTTCTCGTGAACTCCTCCGCCAAACGAGATAATATCGTTGTTCTTCCTCGGTCCCACCATCAAACCATTATCTCGCATTCATTCTCAGTAGCTACCACTGAACCATGATCATCGTGATCATCATCTGCCAAACATAACAGACGAACCCGAGCTCTTCTCTAATATCTTACCATCATCATCCATGAACAACGACCTACAACCTCTCCTAATGGGAACCAGCCATCGGTATTCATCATGATTATCGGTGGAAGCAACCAATACCGCCTCCATCTTTGCAGTCACGGCATCATTACTGCATGTGCCATCAATGGCAGAACCCAGAATCAACTCGGTCCATCTTCA
The DNA here is from genome assembly GCF_003573695.1 of Papaver somniferum. Lineage (NCBI taxonomy): Eukaryota > Viridiplantae > Streptophyta > Magnoliopsida > Ranunculales > Papaveraceae > Papaver > Papaver somniferum. The sequence goes on from NC_039366.1 coordinate 127,017,491, forward strand.
TGCCTCTGCCAAGCTCGACCATCTTCTCTGTTTTGTAACTCGAGCTCTCGTTTCTCTCTGTGTGTACATATTTCACCATCAAACACGTGTATGTAGGAAGACACGTGGAGATCATGCGTACCAAGCCATCAAAACATGATCACACACGCCCACAGCCAAGAATCCCATCCCGTGGACGTTGGATCTTTGCTCGAACAAATCCAAGGGCAGAAGATAAGAGATGTATCAAAAACACGATGTACTGCGGAGAACCAAATAACTCCCGAAGAGTTACTTTATCTCATCCCCAAAAGAATCCAAGATCAACGGTGAAGAAAAGGTCGACTGACATGGACGTGACAGGGGCAGAAGACACTTGTCTGACACGAGCAGGCGCCTCAACCACCCGCATTAAACACTCTGAGCAGTGTACGTGTCGATCAGCCCGTGGAACGAACGAGGATGACTCTGCGTGATCAAGCAATGAACGAAGACCTCCGCGTGATGAACACAAAGCACAAGAAGATAAGGTTCCAACGACCCTCAGAAATGGGTCCCACACTCTAGCCCTATAAATACCCCCTCTCCACCAAGAGTGGGGGGATCGGAAAACCAGGGAGAGAAGGAGAGAGAGAAGGATTGTGAGTGTAAGTTTGTCCTTTACAATACACAGATCTATGTAAACTCAAAAGTCACAAGACTATCTCTGTAATCATCAAGTACATAGTGAAACAACAACCCCGTGGATGTAGGCCTTAGTGCTGAACCACGTAAATCCCAGTCTTATTTACATTCCAGCACTTTATATTCGCCGAACGTTCCATGAGTTTTACCTTTATACTCCGTTTTCTTTATCTTCCCCTGCGTAAACGCCTCTCGCGATATTATTAGATGAGGCTATGATAAATCCGAAGGTTTTGAGCCAAGGAATCAATATAATCGTATCATCAGTGCAAGTATGTACCTAGAGTGCGAACATTGTTAGTGAACATATAGATGCCTTCGTGATTTACGTGTTCACAATTTGGCGCTAGAAACAGGGACTTCGTCCCGGTAAAAGATTTATCTTATCCTGTGATTTCATCTTAAACTAGCATATGATTGCTTTGCTTCATTAGCTTTAGCAGTATTTACCTTTTGTTAAAGTTTACCATATTCAAAGCAATTTAAGCTGGTTAAAAGATTTATTGCTTAGATCCATGGATTTACATTTTTTAGATCTCGTACGGACCTGTCTTTCCGGTGGATTTTCGAAAATTTTCAAAAAGATCTACGTGCATTTTCAAAGGGATCCTTTCACGTGTCCCTCGGGCAGTTTTTCCCTGTCTTGGAGTAAGGTATTTCGCAAACTAACTCGATCCGCACGGACATTTCTGTTTCTCGCTGTTTGAAATTCCCTTGTGCCGAAAGAAAACGAAAAACGGACCCACGATGGAAAAGATGCAGGAAGCAGGAAAATCCAAAGCCTCGTCAAAGGAAGCACCAAGGACAACCCCGGTCATCACCCGGAGCAAGCAGAAAGGAGACAAAGCCAAAATGACTAGTCAGAGGCAGGATACTGCGGAGATCACTTCGCCTATGAACGCTAACTACGTTGCAGTCGCGGCCCTCAGAGCAGCGGCAACAAAATACAGTACGACAGCGGCAGCCCCAAAGGCTGCGGAAGCCAGCAAAACTCTTGCTACGAATCAATTTCGCCAACCAAAAGAAAGGGTGGATGAATCCGGAACACATCAACCCGCGCACCCACCAACCTTCGGAATGCCATCAACAAACGATCAGAATCAAACTGTGCCGGCGGCTTTAACACCGCAGATGGGCACTCGGCCCGATCTGGAAATGCCAACAATCAAAGCTGAACCTCTACCCCCCTTAGTGCAAACCGTAAAAGAAGGTGGCACCATGGCTGTAGTAGCACAAGATGGGACTCTCAATCAATGGTCAAACCAATCACATCGATTGATGGCTGATCTTGAAGAATTTAAGAAGAGCCAGCAGGTTTACGCAGATGCAGTATCTCTGCTGGCCAGAGAAAACCAAGATTTAAAAGACCGGATTTCCCAAAGCACGAAGACCAGCCAACAACTTGATGAAGCAAATTCAAAGGCACCAGAACCAAATCGAGACCGAAGAGTCATCGTAGCATCTAATGGAGACGCGGCTAGGGGAAGTAGCGCATCCGACCCGGATTATAATGACGGAGAGTCAGACTATCACGAGCAGAAGAGCGTAGGGCACCACCGCGCGATGGAAGAGCTGCGTGATGAGATGATGGCAGAGATCAGGCAATTAAAAAGTAGACAAGGCGGGGGAAGGTTAGAAGAGGTCATGAGAGAGGCTAACTCCACGCCCCTAACTCATCGCCTGGCCAACACCCCTATTCCGCTGAAGTGCCCTGTCCCGACGTTCGAATGCTATGACGGATCCAGTGATCCCGCTGCACATATTCGGTATTATAACCGTGTCTTATCTAGATGGAGTCAGAACGACACCGTACTCTGTAGATACTTCCCATCAAGCCTAAAGGGATCGACATTGTCTTGGTTTGATAATATGCCGCCAGACTCCATCCACTCCTACGACCAACTCGCAGAAAAGTTCTTAAGAACTTACATGTACAACAAGGCTGTTAACACCGGAATGGATAAGCTCTTTTCGCTGGCAATTGGCTACAAGGAAACCACGAGGGAATACACTAACAGATGGCACAAGATCTGCCAAGCCATAGGAAGTGTGGACCCAATGGTAAGTGTCAACTGCTACAAGTGGGGATTAGACCGAATGAGTCCACTATTTGTTGAGATTCATGGAAGCGTGCCTAAGACAGAGGGAGATCTTCGAATAATTATTGAAAAGCACGCTTGTCTTGAAGAAATCCAGCGTGAAAACCCGAGGGCGTACCCGCAGAGGTCTCACCGTACCAATTCTGCAGAACAAACCAATGGGGCCAAAAGGAATTGCTCAATGGAACGGCCTCACGAAGATAGGAAGGAACGAAGGGATGAACGACGAAAAGACGATCGAAAATTCGAAGTTCAAGTTTACACGAAGCTCAATGCTAGCTATGCTCGGATCCTGCGAGAGATCAAAGGAAGGGAAAATCTGGAGTGGCCATGGTCTAAGGGAAAACAGCCCCCAAGAACTGAGAAGTCTAAAGATTACTGTGAATATCACTGCTTCAACGGACACCAGACCGAAAAAATGTAAAAACCTCAAAATAATGATCCAAAAATTGATTGATGCTGGCGAGCTCAAACATTACATACGAAAGTATATTGCCGAGGATATATCCAAACGAACCAAGCCAGTCCAACTTCCAGAGGGAAACCGCACAATCAACACCATCTCGTGTTCTGAAGCCGCATGGCCCTCACTTACATCACATATAGGAAAGAGGTTACGGAAGCAGTTCGAGGACCGCTGCGAATTGTATAAGACCGATGGGGCAGAGGTGGACGAGCATGAAGAGTGGATGGACTCACCTATTATCTTCGATGCTGAAGATATCGAAGAATATATGGAAGACCATAACGACCCCCTGGTCCTCACACTACCAGTGGCTGGATGTAACCTTAAAAAGATCCTCATAGACGGGGGAAACTCAGTGAACGTTCTATTCTATGACGCATTCAAACGAATGAAGCTCCATGAAGAACAACTAATGACCTCTTATTACACCATCTACGGATTCAACGGAGCACCCACGAAGCCATTGGGAGACATCGTGTTGCAGGTTAACGCCGGATCCATGAAAGTAGAAACACGATTCAGCGTGGTTGACGCCCCATCCCCCTACAACACCATTATTGGACGAAAATGGTTACATAAACTCAAGGGAGTGGCGGCAACTTACTACCAATATCTCTGATTCCCTACACCTGAGGGAGTGATGGAAATCAAGGGAGATCGGGTTTCTGCAAGAGAGTGCCAAACCACTCAGGATCGTATCAACAACGAACAAGAAGAGCAGCGAAAAAACCGAAGAATTAAAAATAAAGAAGCCGCGAAAGAGAAGGCCATAGACCTGTTCCTCAAGGAAACTACAGGAAGGGGTTTGACAAAAGATGATAATGTCCTAAACACAGAGACAGGTCCTTCAGCAGCCAACGAAGGACAGAAACATACCAAATAGCAATCAAAGAACGTCCCAGTCCTCGGGGACCCGAAGCCGGTGTTCACGCCAGTAGAGCCCGTAAAAGAAATCAACATATGAACGGAAGAAAACCCGAAAATGATCAAAGTAGGGACCATAATGGACGAAAGAAGGGAAGATTCTCTAACCAAATTACTTAAAGAATACGCGGATATATTCACCTGGAAACTAGGAGATATGCCGGGTATTGACCCAAAAGTAATCCAACACGAGCTGCACATCAAACCAGGAACGCCCCCGATCAGGCAGAAAATTAGAAAAGTTGCACCAGAGTATCATAAGGAAGTGGAAAAAGAACTTCAGAAACTACTAGACGCGGGTTTCATCAAGGAAGTAAAGTACCCTACATGGATCTCCAACATGGTCGTCGTTCCTAAGAAAAATGGAGGGGTTAGGATATGCATCGATTTTACTAACCTCAACAAGGCATGTCCAAAGGACAGCTATCCCCTGCCAAGCATAGATCAGCTGGTGGAAGCAGTAGAAGGATATGAAGAACTGTCATTCATGGATGGACATTCTGGCTACAACCAAGTAGCCCTGGCAGAAGAAGATCATCCACACACAGCATTCTACACCCCACATGGCCTTTATTGCTACACTAGAATTCCCTTCGGACTTCGAAACGCAGGGGCAACATACCCAAGAATGGTCGACGCTATCTTCAGGCCATGGATTGGTAGTACCTTAGAAATCTACGTCGACGATATGCTCGTCAAAAGTAAGCTGCGGAAAGATCACCATCAGGATTTGAGAGACATCTTCGAAGCAATGAGGAAACATCACATGAAAGTAAATCCAGAGAAATGCACTTTCGGTGTCACCTCGGGGAAATTCCTCGGATATCTGGTAACAAAAAGGGGCATTGAGGTAGACCAAGTGAAGATTCAGGCCATAGTAGAAATGACATCCCCGAAGAATTTAAAAGAAGTGCAGAAGCTCAATGGGTCCATAGCAGCCTTGGGCAGATTTCTTTCCCGATCCTCGGACAAATGCAAACATTTCTTCAATATTCTCAAAAAAGGGAGCAAGTTTGAATGGACCGCAGAATGCGAAGAAGCCTTCCAGAAAAATCAAAGAACACCTAGCTTCAATTCTGATCCTGCAGAAGCCGGATCCTGATGAGGTTTTGGCATTGTACATAGCAGCAACAGAAGAAGCAGTTAGCGCAGTGTTGGTCAAAACCAATACGAAGATAGAACAACCTATCTATTATGTCAGTAAAACCCTCAATTCTGCGGAAAGGAACTACACGAAGATCGAACAACTTATCCTAGCATTGGTATGGGCTACTCAAAAGCTAAGAACCTACTTCCTAACTCACTTCATCCGGGTCCCATGGAAAGCACCACTGGAATTTGTCCTTAAAAGCACAGGAAAAGTGGGCAGAATAGCCAAGTGGAACACCCACCTGGATCAATTCAACATCATCCATGAAATTCAACATTCCCGAAAATCCCAAGTTTTGGCGGATTTCTTAGCAGACCTCCCCCTGGACAACGACGAGGAGATTGAGGGAATACCAGAAACCGAGGAAGAAAGCAAGGATTCAATGGATATCCTCGAACCTGCGAGTCAAAGACAATGGGAAGTCTTCGTCGATGGGTCCAAAAATAAGGAAGGAGCAGGAATAGGCATCGTCATCACCACCCCAACCGTAGAAAGGATCGTACAGGCACTCAGGTTAGAATTCAAAGAGCATACTAACAACATCGTCGAATACGAGGCAGTCGTGCATGCCCTTTGTTTAATAATAGAAATGGGGGTAACCGATGTAAGACTGACAAGTGATTCACAGCTTGTCATACGGCAAATAGGGCTCGAGTACAATGTGTACGACGACACCCTCTCAGCTTACATGGCCTTGGTCCAAACATTGGCATCACAAATTCCAAACATCAAGTTCTGGCACTTATGCAGAAGGGATCTCAGGCACGCGGATGCCCTAGCATATATATCATCCATGCTGAAGGACAAAAGCGTCTAAGCTATTAAGATAACAAGGGTATACGAGCCTTCGATTGCATCACAATTCTCCTTCGCTATCAATCAAGATACAGTGGAAGAAAATATCGAAGACCAGGTAGGAGAAGACATCCATAACGATTTTGAAGAAGAAGACATCCTGTCAATAGCAAATCAAGACGAAGATTTCAGCAACGAAGATGATTGGAGAAAGGTGATCCATGCGTTTCTCCAAGAAGGAACTTTACCCACGGATCATAAACAAGCCAGGAAAATACTCTCCAAAGCAGGAAGATATGACCTTCGGGATGGAATCATGTACAAGAAATCCTTCCTCGGACCGCTACTACGCTGCTTGTCCAGAAAAGAGGGGCATCAAATTCTAAACGATATCCATTATGGCGACGCAGGGAATCATAGCGGCATGAGATCACTAGCCTACAAAGAAAAATGCAAGGATATTACTGGCCCACAATGATACAGGATGCCACAAGAATGTCCCGACGATGTTAAGAATGTCAGCGTTTCGCCAAAAAGATACACGCACCAGCAACAACGTTAAATTCTGTAGGTTTCCCGTGGCCATTTGCAAAATGGGGCATAGATATCGTCGGGCCTTTCATCGAGGGATCAGGGAAAAGACGATTTTTGATAGTAGCCACGGACTATTTCAGTAAATGGGTGGAAGCTAAAGCCTTAGCCAGGATCAGAGACGTGGATGTGTTTACTTTCATATTCCAAAACATCATTTGCAGGTTCGGCATACCAGCAGAAATCGTGTCCGATAATGGTAAGCAGCTACAAGGGAAAAATATAGACATGCTCTTCGATACTTTCAAAATAAGGAAGAACAAATCCACCCCCATATACCCTCAAAGCAACGGACAAGCGGAAGCCACTAACAATACCCTCGCCCTTATTCTCAAAAATCAATTAGACGAACATAAGGGGCGATGGTGTGAACAGTTGCACAATGTGTTATGGGCATACAGGACAACACGAAGATCTTCCACTGGGGAATCCCCGTTTCTCCTCACTTATGGAGATGAAGCTGTCATCCCAACAGAGATCCTCATGCCAACCACAAAGACTGATGCATGGGAGAAAAATCTCACAACAGACATGATGTTGGAGAGATTGGACGACCTGGAAGGAAGAAGGGAAGTGGGAAAATCTTTTAGTTGCAATAAATGAACTCCAGAGCCTAGAAATTTACGCTTATTAAGGATAGCACTAACCAATCTAAGTGGATGGAAACATTTTTGTTTTAGGAGTTGAGGAACCAATCTGACTAGATGGAAACATCTATAGAGTCTATTCATAAAAGCACAAAGCTCAGGTGTTAGAAATAATATGATAGTTTCGCCATATCTCGTCGAGTCCTTTTCACTTTCTATTTTCAGTTTTCTTTTATTTCAAGTGATTTGGTGGGGCACACGATTCAAGTTGTTACCACTGCTAGGGTGAATTAGAGTGACTGAGATTACTAAAAAAAAAAAAAGACTGGACCAGTTAGACCAATCGGAATAAGTATTAACACTTGGATAGCAATATGCGTGTGTTCTCCCTGTTTCCGTCGCCTAAGCAAGCGTGGAATGCAGGACCCATGGGAACTATCGTGTAATCTGCTGACAAGAAGCATGCGCTTGGATCAAAAAGATATATTCATGCCGTTAAGTTAAAAAAAATGGTTATTGTTATGTGTCGTCAACTGCTGGTTCCCTTGTATTTGCCAGTTTGTTGATCTAGATTTAAGTTATTGACCACTGGTTCCCTTGTATATGTCAGTGTGTTAATATTAGTCAGACCGTTATCTCAGTCATTTAGGTTAGGTTCATCTTGGAAGAGGCCTTCAGACAGATATGGGAAACACCGTTCGCTTTTCAACCATCTACATTTTTCTTTTTCCATCTTCTTAATCTTTTCATGTGATTAGTCTGACTCCGAGTATGATGTCCATCGTGAAACTATCTTAGTAGAGCTCTGTCACTTATATGAATTTTAGTATGCTTGAGTGAAAACTCGTGTACAGTAATTGGAATTTCGCATCAGGGTACTTCCTCCTATAATTAATAAGTATGCCAACCAAGGAGGTTCTTTAGTGCTTTCCAAGATTTTGCGTAGATAGTTAGGATCTGGAGTATTGGTTTTTGTGGGTACACCTCTGATAAACCCACCCGAGATTAACTCGGTCACTTTTCAAGAATAAATTTGCTCGAGGACTAGCAAATAATAAGTTTGGGGGTATTTGATAGACACATTTTTGTGTTTAATTTGTCCTCAATGCCTGTATTGTTGGAACTCTATTTTTGTACTAATATTGTGTTTTTATGTTTATTTAGGTGTTTTTGGAGAAAATACTCTTGTATGGAAAGAGTTGCTCAAAAAGTGATGATTTACACCCCGAAGAAAAGTACTAAAGGCACCCCAGAAATGTACCGGAAACGTCCCAGAAATGTCCCGGAGGAAACCAGAAAAATTACTATTTCAACCCAAGAATTACTATTCCAGCCCAAATTCCTAAGGGGACACCACTGTTTGCTAAGGGGACACCTTTTCACGATTTGAATTTGAAAATGGCGGGAGAAATCAATCACGCCTGCATGAAATTTCTACTCGATTCTTGGACGTGTTTTAGTAATTTTTCTGGTTTCCTCCGGGACATTTCTGGGACGTTTCCGGTACATTTCTGGGGTGCCTTTAGTACTTTTCTCCGGGGTGTAAATCATCACTTTTTGAGCAACTCTTTCCGTACAAGGGTATTTTCTCCAAAAACACCTAAACAAACATAAAAACACAATATTAGTACAAAAATAGAGTTTCAACAATACAGGCATTGAGGACAAATTAGACACAAAAATGTGTCTATCAGGAAGCAGCATTGCAGAAGATGGAAAATTATCAACGAAGACTAGCAAGGGAGTACAACAAAAAGGTAAAACTTCGAAATTTTGTAGAGGGGCAGTACGTGCTAAGAACAATCCCACGGTATCAAAGAGAAAAGAAATGGGGAAAGCTAGCACCTACGTGGGCAGGACCTTTTATAATACACGACATTGCGGGGAACGGTTCCTACCATCTTCGCAATATGAAAGGCGAAGTTCTCCGACATCCTTGGAATGCTAAGTGGCTCAAACCATACTACCCATAGGTGCAACGCAGCTTTGCATCTGCGTGAAGAATCCCAGAAGAAGAAGGCAATGTAACCGCTCTACATGTTTCTATCTCTGGACGAGGAGTAACAAGCCTCAACCTATCAATCAAACAAGCCTTCTGAAATTCGAGTAAACAAAACTAATCAACAATATTGGGGAAAGTAGTCAACCTACAATCTCTCAGGGCTCTCCCATCAGTGTCCATAAGTGTAAGAACGGGGAGAAGGCACCCAGCAGAAAGAGATACCCAACCAATCTTAAGGCAACGGGTCGACGGAATGGGTGTATGTAAATATTTTTACCCCATATCCTAGAACGTTGCCTCGACCCCCACCGTCTGAGAATCCTCTGGCCAAGGGTTCGCCAGCGGGGTGACAGGTCTCAAGACGATCACGAAGGTACCTACCTTCGGTATCGCACCCAAACACTTAAAAAACTCTTCTTTTGTTTTTAGTGTCCTTCCTCACAATGCTTAAAATAAACAACAAACTGATATTGCAGGTATATCAAAAAAAAATGATCCATTTCATAAAGGTTGGTTACAAAAAGCGGCAAGGCCAATACAAGGAATACACATCAAAAATATTCTTTTTACAAAATACTAGCAAAATCTAACGGAAGGATAATGATGCCGCGGTCTCTACTTAGATGATGCCTCCCCATCAGCAGGGTTGTTCCGAAGAGTTGAAGGGACGCTCCCACCAGATGAGGGTCCCGATGATCCAGGCAAGGAGGCAGGTACTGGACGACGCGGATAGCTCTTCACGAGGCCATGCTCGGTCTTAATGCCAAGCTCAATCTTCTCCAGCATCTTGTTTGTCTCCTCAGCCAATTGACACCGAGCCTTATGCATAATAACCGTCGTCCGCTGGTGGGCTTGGGATAACAACGAAGATAGACGATTCACTTCTTTAGAAGCAGCACCAACGGCCTCCTCGCGGGATGCCGCCAAACTCTTAAAATGATTAGTATGTTCTTCCTGCTGCGCTAAGGAAGATTGAGCCTTTTCAAATTTTTCATTTGCAACGCGGAGTTGTCCCTCGAGCTCTGAAAAATACAACACAAGGGAGTTAGCACAGAAAAGACACAATCACACTCGACGAAATAGGTTTATACCTTCGACACAAGCCGAAGCCTCTTCATACTCATTAACAACCGCATCTCGCGCTTCATCAAGATGGTCATATTCCGCGGATAATTTCTTATAATCTAGTTGAAGGTTGGTGAGAGTAAATTGACTGGCATCTAATTCTACCTGCTTCATCGAATCCATGTGACGAAGATGGTTGACTTTGTTGTTTATCTCTGATACCCCTTTGCTAAGTCTGTACATACATACTTCGAGATTTCTCTCAGACTCAGCCTGGCGGGCTATTTCAGCGCGAGACGCATCAAGGGCTTTGCTTAGAGATCCAACTTCGGCTCTGGCATCGTCCCTTTCTCTGGTAAGACACAGCATGCTCTCCTTAACTCCCGGAAAAGGAAGGGAGCGAGCCTTTCGTAATTCCTTTTCCATAAGATGTATTCTAGACTCCAACAATGAAGTGCGCTCACGGGATTCCCGCAGATTCTCACGCGTCCACATCAGCGTACCATTGAACAAAGTACGGTCATGGTTATACAGATTCTGCATATCAACCATTTGAACATGCCTTGCGCGCCATCCCTCAGCCCGAGCGTCCCACTTTTTGGCTTCACTCTTAATTTTCTCGACCATCTCTTTGATACGAGATTTTTGCCGTGCCCTTTCATTTCGAAGCCAATCATATCAGGGACGCCACCCACTGAAGATAGGGTGGGGAGACTCAGACAGAACAACAAAGTAGTAGAGAGGAATTACGAGAGAAAAATGGAGAAGAACCAAACCTGTGAAAGCTGAAACTTGGCCGCGGGTTTGCTCTAACTCAGCGCGTACGGCGGCAAGCTCTGAACGAAGACCAGTCTCCGCTTCACCCAGCCTTTCTTTCTCTTTAAGGCTATTCTTCAGTTCTTCTATCTCCACCTCAGCCGCAGATAAGGCCTTTTCTCTGTGACGAAGCTTGGCCTCCAGCTTCAAAGATTTCGCTTTAAAGAATTGATACACATGGTTACAATGCTCACTCCTCATCATCTACACATCAAATGGCAAACATTATTACACCGAAGAGATACGTCACGAAGAGATATGTACGAAGACTTACCTCCAAGACACGCTGCTGGGGAAAACCGTATTGGTACCCATCGGCTATGGCCATCATGTCAGCAACAGAAGTGGGAGGCTCCGATACGAGGGTAGCTTCGGGAACACTCAAGCTTTTCCCCCACATCTCAGATACACGCGCCTCGGAAGATAGTTCCATCATCCGACGGGTATAAGCATCGGAATCCTTCTCACCAGCAACCACCGGGGCAGGATGGGGGACAAACACAGACCCTTTTTCTTGAGCCAATCCATTATGGCATCCTCACCCTCAAACGTCAGCGAATGAGGGAAATCCTCGGAAGGCGAGTCAACCACAGACTTCCCCTTTGCTGATATTGCCCCATCGGCACAAGTTTCGGCATCAACATGCGCATTGCGATCATCCGCGCCCTCATCCTGAACAGCAGCGTCTCCCTTACCAGAACCCCCGAGCACATCCCAATCATCATTGGGGGAAGCAAAGAAAAGCCTTCGGGAAAATCGAGGGCATCGTCAAAGAGTTCCCCTGCGGAATAAATCCTGTCAAAGGAGAACTCTTGAGAAATGGTGGGGAGAGTTTCCGCAGCCTCACCAGCAGGAGCAGACATGTCCGCGATAACACTGCCGCCAGCCACCGCGGTATTATTTCTCACTTCAACGCCATCACAACCCGCACCAATCTCTTCCTCGACATTAGGAGGGGAAGTATCAATGCGCTCCTCCCCATCAGACATTTCCTCATCCTCGGCAAACTCTTCGTTCACCGGACTGGTTACTTCTTCATGAACCTCAGCCTCACCCGTCATAATAGTAGAAGACTGCTTGGGCCCAATCTTCTTCTTTTTCGACACCTTGGTAGTGGTGACACTCTTCGGTGAAAGTATAGCACCAGAACCTTCCTCCTCATATCCTTCAACGACGTCGAGAGCATAAGGAAAGTTCATGCCTTCGAAGTTTAAACGCCAGTGACAGAAATCTCCATAACGAGCAGGAGGAGATTCACGAGGCCTGCTACTCGCAGAAGGACGCCAATCGCGCGGACCGGGAATCCAACCATACACCGAAGGACCAACAATTTCAATAACAGTGGCGTGCCACTCATAATCATGGTCACGTTTGATCCTTTCGCGCGCGGGAAAAAGTTTCCGCTGACTCGACCCCTCGGTGCCCGGAACGTATTTCAGTTTGGCATCGCTCACCTCACTTAACAGACGAATTTCGCCCCGAGGAGCAGCAAGGTTCCGAAGGCTAACACTCCACGGTTTACGGTTCCTACTATTGACATAATCCTCAAAGGAGTTGTTGAAGTTTTCAGGAGTATACCACTCCCTCTCAGCGGGATTTGGAACGTAACATGTCATCGTCGTCTCCCCCTTACTCCGCAGATAACATTCCCTCAGTGCACGGAGATAATTCCCCGATAGTTGCGACACGGAACGACTGTGAGTATTGGTGGAAGAGCCTTCACGACCAGCCAGCACATCGTAATAAAAGGAATCACCAGACTTGTACAACGACAGCATAAGACCCGCCTCGAAGGCTTCAACCGTAGTCAGTAGGTGAAACTCATCAAACTGATACTTCGAGATGAGCTCGTAAGTAATATCATCCTCAGGGGCATAGAAACGAACCTCGAAGGCTTGAAGCTCATGCTTTTCCTTGAAAACTTCAAGGTCAATGTGCTTGAACGTAACTTTCTTCTTGCTGACCGAAACGTTGCGTATCACCGGGGCAACCTCATCCTCTTCCGCGGGATCGGACGAACCAACAAAAGCTTCGGAAGCTCTTCTTTTAAAAGGAGGATTCTTAGACGATTCAGCTCTCGGCGCACCACCTTTGGAGTTATTCCCTTTTAAAGAAAGTACTGGAGGCGGCGGCAGAGGGTGCTGCACGGGCACTATGGAACGAAGAGGGGGAATATCGAAGGTGCCACCGCGAGGACGTGTCTGCGTACACCCCGAGTCATCACGAGGGCAAGAAGCAGCACGACCGGCAGCATTTCGAGACCCGGAAGGACTCTTCGATGGATCCCCTTTCCTAGAGGAGAGGCCCTCGTCCCAGAAGAATATGAAACTTTATTACCGCGGGGATCCATTTGAGACAATTTAGAGAAATCTCCCCCAGGTGGATATCTATCAGACTCTCTACGTGGAGGGGATCTCGGTAGACTAGAAGCCGGAGCTTTATATGGAAGCCGCAGACGGTCAGACATGGCTGCGAAGAGGAACAACAAAAACAAGTTAGAAGCAAACACGAGGGCAACAACAAAGATCAAAAAACAACAAAATTACCAGTTCATTTCAACAAACCCCAGAAACCCCAAAAATAGCATACATACATGTACACCCTAAAACCCTTAAACCCTAAGCTTAAAAGTTCAATCAATACAAGTGCAACAATGGCCTCCTCGACTTGAGAAGAAGAACAGGGGCAAACTAGCATACATACATCAAAAGGTGTTCTTCATCACAAACAAGGACGACAGCAGCAGAAAATTTTGTTTCAGCACAATCAACACAACTTAAAACAACAGAGACGAAGAAAAAAACCTTACCACCACAAATAAAATCCCAAAAGAAGACAACAAACCAGAAACAAAGAAGAAACGAGCGTGATTAATGCTAGGGCAGAGAGAATTTAATGGTTGAAGAACAAAGAATGAAGACTGACAGGGAGAATGAAATTAATTTTCAAGGAGAATGAAATTAATTTTTCTCCTCTCCTTAATATACTCGAAAGAAAGAGAAGGAAGTTAATGGAGGAATGGGACACGTGCCCATTAAATGAGCAGTTAATGCACGAGTGAGAAACGTGCCCAAGTATCTAGGAGAAGTTATTAGGAGAGAGGAAGAATATGTAACCTCTGTTTTCTTCAATGCTTCCACTAAACACTCAAGCCCAAAGAAAAGGGGAAAATTGCGTGTACATATTTCACCATCAAACACGTGTATGTAGGAAGACACGTGGAGAGCATGCGGACCAAGCCATCAAAACATGATGAACACGCCCACAACCAAGAAGCCCATCCTGTGGACGTCGGATCTTTGCTCGAACAAATCCAAGGGCAGAAGATAAGAGATGTATCAAAAACACGATGTACTGCGGAGCACCAAATAACTTCTGAAGAGTTACTTTATCTCATCCCCAAAAGAAGCCAAGATCAACGGTGAAGAAAAGGTCGACTGACATGGACGTGACAGGGGCAGAAGACACTTGTCTGACACGAGCAGGCGCCTCAACCACCCGCATTAAACACTCTGAGCAGTGTACGTGTCGATCAGCCCGTGGAACGAACGAGGATGACTCTGCGTGATCAAGCAATGAACGAAGACCTCCGCGTGATGGACACAAAGCACAAGAAGATAAGGTTCCAACGGCCCTCAGAAATGGGTCCCACACTCTAGCCCTATAAATACCCCCTCTCCACCAAGAGTGAGGGGATCGGAAAACCAGGGAGATAAGGAGAGAGAGAAGGATTGTGAGTGTAAGTTTGTCATTTACAATACACAGATCTATGTAAACTCCAAAGTCACTCGACTATCTTTGTAATCATCAAGTACATAGTGAAACAACAACCCCGTGGATGTAGGCCTTAGTGCTGAACCACGTAAATCCCAGTCTTATTTACATTCCAGCACTTTATATTCGCCGAACGTTCCATGAGTTTTACCTTTATACTTCGTTTTCTTTATCTTCCCCTGCGTAAACGCCTCTCGCGATATTATTAGATGAGGTTATGATAAACCCGAAGGTTTTGAGCCAAGGAATCAATACAATCGTATCATCAGTGCGAGAATGTACCTAGAGTGCAAACATTGTTAGTGAACATATAGATGCCTTCGTGATTTACGTGTTCACAATCTCCATTTTCCCTTTCTTCCCAACTCGACATTAGTAGCAACCAATTTCAGTTCCCTTGCAACAACTCCATCAATCACCATCGTGATTATTGCCAGCAACAAACACAACTATCTAACCTTTATTACTGTCGATACCTCCTGTCACTGCCAATGACAGCAACTCCCTGTTTTAGTTGAGCTCATCCATAACTTCTCAAACTCTGATCACCAGAGATAGCTAAAACCCGTGATCAACTCCATCACCATCTTTCCCTGTTCATCTCCGAACTTCATTGTCAGAAACAAGACAACACTGGTTCCCGGAAACCAAACCTTCGTCGAGTTCTTCTGTTCAGTTAGGGAAGAAGAAGTGGCATCCCCTTAACAATTGACTTGACTGCCTTTAGCAGTTTCTTTGAAATAGGACACCCCTTAACATGATGGCTGCCCCTTAACATACAGTGAGATGCCAATATCATTTGGCATAAATAATGACCATTTTGCCCTTTCGGTCTTCCAAGTTCTTGTTTTGCTCATAATCTCTTCATACGAACTCAGAATGACTTCGTTCTTTCGCCATTAACTTCGTCTTCTCATCCTCTATGCAATGATGACTAGAAATCCTCCATTTGAACGAGTTCCACCGGGTCTTTGGACCTTCTTCACTTGTGACTTCACTTTTGTATCTATTTCCACTTCTTTTCGGATGATTCACCTAATATAAGATAAATACAAGAAAACAAGCGTAATATACAATAATTCACCAGAAAGATAGCAATTACTAGCATGGAATTGACACCAAATATATGTGAAACATGCACTTATCAGCGAGTTAAACTCAACTCGAAATATCAAATGTGTATAATCGAAGTCTATATAGCTATACGACTTTTATTTCAAATTGGAGATAGAGTAAATAGACTTTTAAGTGATAGATGAGTTCAAGTCTCCGCATACCTTTTGTTGATGAAGTTCCGTAAGATCCCCTTAGTAGTTCTTCATCTTCAATCGATAAACGCCGTGAAGTCTAATGCTCAACTACACTTTCTATCCTAATCCGAGACTTAGCTATAAGTAGACTAGAAATTAAGACTTATAGTTTTGGAAACTAAACTTGACAACAAGCTTGAGATAGCAACGCTTGCGAGTTCGACCGAGCAGTGCTCTAACACTATCCTAATCTGAGACTTAGCTATAAGTAGACTAGAAATCAAGACTTATAGTTTTGGAAACTAAACTTGACAAACAAGCTTGAGACAACAACACTTGCGAGTTCGACCGAGTAGTGCTCTAACAACTAGAGTCATCTTATATATCCTAGGTTTCTTTACGGAGTTGTGTTAAGTTACGACTTTGAAGACCTCACTTAGGGGTACGTGAGTCCCGTCCAGACTATCTTTTAACCTGATATTTCTTGTATCTAGATCATGTTTAACTGGTTATTAAAGTTCACGAACTTTAGATTAGGAACAAAATATATAGAAATCACAAAGTTCTTTACGTCTCAGACTTCGTGATTCCTCGATATAAATATCTAAATTGTTCTTTAATTTGTTTGAATTGTTCTTGAGAGGTGGTTAGTGATCTATGCCCTATCTTTAATAAGAGTGTAAGAGCTCTAGATCCATGAGGCTTGCTAGACTGTTTACCGCAAACAAATTTCCAAACATTGATTGAAACATATCGAAAGGAAAATCAAATATGATGTCTGTTGGAGGCGTATAAGTGATAGCTAAGGAATTAAACCTAAAACTATGGTTATATTTACACCTGCAAGTATACAGGGTCAGATAGTAGATAATGAAAAGCAGGGGAAGTCCACAGGGACAAGGAGGGAGCTGGTGTTGTTTCTACTTTTCTAGTGACAGAAAGTAAAGCAATGCAATATATTAGAATGGGAGGAAAATCATCTTGCTCACTGATATGCCCCTAGTATTGACTGTCTTTTGACAGCACAGTCAATCACAGGCATACCAGAGCACTGATTACTTCCCATTGCTCAAACAAAACAGGCATCAAGATAAACATGAACATGAGCTTGATATAAAATGTAACAATCACACACTCAAATTAAATACATGTTGGAGTTCAGAACAGCTAAAATTAACAATGCATTTGAATTGAGAATCATGGATTTGAAAAGATTGAAACCCTCAAAGCTACAGTTCATGGAAATAACAAAACTAAACTATTCTACCGATGCTCTGGTTAATCCAGGCATACCAACACTCACCCAATATCCCCTTTTATACCCAATTACATAATTAGGGTTTACACCCTTTTCACCCAAAAATTCCCAAAACAGTAGACATTAGGGTTCTACCTAATGTGACAGAAAATCACAGTTAGGTTCAATTACCTACCCTATATCACCCACTTTATCTTCTCCATGCTCTATCTTAACCTAATTAGGATTTATGTAAAAAACCCCAAATTGACAGAACTAGGGTTTGGTAAATTCTTACCCAAATTGATGCGATTACACGCTACTGACTTCGACCCATTCTTCTCCTTAGTCTCCTGCTCCTCTCCATGCCTCTGATTATCTCCATCTCATCATCCTATTTCACCTATTTCACACCTAGGATTTCTGTGGCGTGAGAGGAGGTGAAATTGGTTGTTGAGGGAGGTGTAGAGTGTGCTAATGATGAAGGGTTAGGTGTTTGGTGGTGTTTAGGTGGCTATGGAGTAGGTGGTGGCGATGGCAGTGGCAGGGTAGGTGGTGGTGGTTCTGCAACAGGGATGGGTGAAGAAAAAAGAAAGAAAAGAAGAAGAAGTGGTCGATTTGGAGGTATGGGTATTAGGTTTTTAGAGTGTTGAGTGGCTTCATCAAATTTTGATGTTCTGTGACTCTGAGCTGCGGGATGCGAAGATGGTTGGTAGATCTAACGATGAGATGAGAGATGAATCGATGCGACCGTTGGATTTTGAAACACAACGAAGTCAACGGTGTTAGATGATGTTAGGTACTGTAGTGTAGATCGGAAGTATCTAATTTTGATGCACAGGCATAGAAGCGATCGTTGGATTCAACTACAATCTAATCTGAAGGCTTGGAATTTAAGCGTTGTGGTGTTTGTCAGAGACTTCAGATTTTGATGATCTACGAAGGAGCGACCGTAGGATTTCGATGTAGTCCCATCTAACGGCTGAGAATGGAGGCAGTTATGGATATAGAAAATGGGTTTGGGTAAGGGTTTTGGGCCTTGGGTATGCCAAGCCCATATCTTCTTTAAGAACAATTCTTCCTTCTTGAGCCCATTCCTAGCTCTTTGGACTTGTGCGCACCATTCTTCGCGGCTTCCTTGCGTAATTTCTTCCGGCTTTCTACTACTTTTCTGCTCTTTTCCGCTCCGCAATTCATCCAAACTTCATTTATTACCTAAAAATACAAAATTAATTAAGAAAAATATTTATTCTTGAAAACAATGAAAATACAGAATATGGGATAAAATGTAGAATTAATGCACAAAAGATGAGTTAATTGCCAACAAAAAGGGATAAAAATATACAATATTTGGCACTCATCAAATACCCCCAAACCTGAATTTTACTTGTCCTCAAGTAAAACAAAACTAAGGAAATCCTAACTATACCACTGTCGCTGGTCTCTCGAATGCATTTAGCGTATGCATTAAGCCTTTTAAACCACTAAGTGTCCCTAGTGGACGAGTGAAGTCTCGTGAAGGTTTGCTTAGAACGTACCTACAAAGTTCTAGGTCAAAATATAAGCTCAGATTCCATCAAATGTGACATGTGCAAGTCAGTTTAAGCTCACAGCAAAATGGAGATGTCAATCTAGCTATCAAAGGCACAATCCTAGCACTGATAACAAAAAAAGACATGTGATAAGAGTGTAAAGTGTATCTACACATGTTTCTAGAATGACCTGAAGTTATGACTACTAACCACCAAGAGATAGTTTTAAGGCTAAGAACTGAATTCTAAGCCAAGCTAGCTGTCCGGCTTTACGAGAATTGTGAATGTTCACCCAATGAGTTGGTGATATTTCAGTTTACCCGCGTTATACATTGATGGCTGCACCCTCCTTGCTTATTACAAGACTATTTACAACAAAAAGATGACTCTTTACATGACTCTTATTTACATTGATTACTCTCTTTTATTTTTGGAACAAGAGAGAACTATTGTCTTTAACATGACAAACCATGGAATAAATAAATACTTGATTTTTTTTTATTTTTTTTTGATATTTTTTTTGATATTTTTTTTGATATTTTTTTTTTTTTTTTGTGTTGGGTTTTGAAGCCCAAATTTTAGTTTAAAAGAAACTACAAGCCTAACAAACAACTAAATTACAAGCCCAAATAAAGAAAAAAATAAAAATAAAACTAATTATTACAAACCCACAAAAAAGAAAATAAAAATAAAACTAAAATTATTACAATTCCAAATAAAGAAAGAAATAAAATTAAAATTAAAATAATTATTACATGCCCACAGATTAAAAATGGAAGCCCACAGGTTGGGTTCTCTTAATGGGTTTAGGCTTACCTTTGAAGCACAGCCCAGCTGTTCAGTTTGGTTGCAAAAGCCCAGTTGGGCTTTGGATCATCCTAAGCTTTTGTCTTTGTTCAGGCCCAGTTGGGCTTGGCTCAACTTGTTAAGCTTGGCAGCAACTTCAGCAGGCCCAGTTGGGATTGATGGCTCAATTTAGCACCAGGCAGCAGGGGTTGCAGCAGACTTGGCCTGGCACCAGCAGGAGCACCAGCAGGAGCACAAGTTCTAGCAACAATAGTGCAGCACCAGCTCCACAGCAGCAGTTCAGGCTAGCAGCACAGCTCAACAACAGCAACAGGCAGTTTGCAGGCTTGTTTATCAGCAACACCACAAGCTCAGGCACCTGGCAGCTCAGATAAGAAGTTCAGATCTCTGAAACAAATGGGTAAAGCAACAACCCAAGCCAGGAATGGACAGGACAATGATGTAGGTGCAGCTACAAACGGAAAACTAACATGTAGTTATAGAAGTTACAGATGAAAATGGAATGCAGGGACAGTGAAAATGAAAATGCAGTGATGCTAGGTTAACAACTACAAAATGGCAGGTAATCTACAGCAAGCTACACAGCTGATTATGAGAAGCAAGCAAAGAATGCAGCTGGTATGAGAATCCAGCTGAGAATGCAAGATGAGCTACAGCTGCCTATGCAGTGAACAAACTAAGATGCAGTAAAGAACTACAATTTACAGCTGAAACAAATAGGTACAGGAATGAAGTAAAAATCAGCAAAGTGACAGGAATGATGCTGAACTACAATGGTGCAGAACTACAGGTGGTACTAAGTTACAGCTACAGATGCAATATGCAAGATGAGTACACTAAGATGCTTATCAGAACTACATAGCAGGTATGAGTATGCAAAGAACAGCAAGAAAAACTTCAAAAACACGGCATCCAAGTCCCCGGCAGCGGCGCCAAAAACTTGATAGCTAAGGAATTAAACCTAAAACTATGGTTATATTTACACCTGCAAGTATACAGGGTCAGATAGTAGATAATAAAAAGCAGGGGAAGTCCACAGGGACAAGGAGGGAGTTGGTGTTGTTTCTACTTTTCTAGTGACAGAAAGTAAAGCAATGCAATATATTAGAATGGGAGGAAAATCAGCTTGCTCACTGATATGCCCCTAGTATTGACTGTCTTTTGACAGCACAGTCAATCACAGGCATACCAGAGCACTGATTACTTCCCATTGCTCAAACAAAACAGGCATCAAGATAAACATGAACATGAGCTTGATATAAAATGTAACAATCACACACTCAAATTAAATACATGTTGGAGTTCAGAACAGCTAAAATTAACAATGCATTTGAATTGAGAATCATGGAATTGAAAAGATTGAAACCCTCAAAGCTACAGTTCATGGAAATAACAAAACTAAACTATTCTACTGATGCTCTGGTTAATCCAGGCATACCAACACTCACCCAATATCCCCTTTTATACCCAATTACATAATTAGGGTTTACACCCTTTTCACCCAAAAATTCCCAAAACAGTAGACATTAGGGTTCTACCTAATGTGACAGAAAATCACAGTTAGGTTCAATTACCTACCCTATATCACCCACTTTATCTTCTCCATGCTCTATCTCAACCTAATTAGGATTTATGTAAAAACCCCCAAATTGACAGAACTAGGGTTTGGTAAATTCTTACCCAAATTGATGCGATTACACGCTACTGACTTCGACCCATTCTTCTCCTTAGTCTCCTGCTCCTCTCCATGCCTCTGATTATCTCCATCTCATCATCCTATTTCACCTATTTCACACCTAGGATTTCTGTGGCGTGAGAGGAGGTGAAATTGGTTGTTGAGGGAGGTGTAGAGTGTGCTAATGATGAAGGGTTAGGTGTTTGGTGGTGTTTAGGTGGATATGGAGTAGGTGGTGGCGATGGCAGTGGCAGGGTAGGTGGTGGTGGTTCTGCAACAGGGATGGGTGAAGAAAAAAGAAAGAAAAGAAGAAGAAGTGGTCGATTTGGAGGTATGGGTATTAGGTTTTTAGAGTGTTGAGTGGCTTCATCAAATTTTGATGTTCTGTGACTCTGAGCTGCGGGATGCGAAGATGGTTGGTAGATCTAACGGTGAGATGAGAGATGAATCGATGCGACCGTTGGATTTTGAAACACAACGAAGTCAACGGTGTTAGATGATGTTAGGTACTGTAGTGTAGATCAGAAGTATCTAATTTTGATGCACAGGCATAGAAGCGATCGTTGGATTCAACTACAATCTAATCTGAAGGCTTGGAATTTAAGCGCTGTGGTGTTTGTCAGAGACTTCAGATTTTGATGATCTACGAAGGAGCGACCGTAGGATTTCGATGTAGTCCCATCTAACGGCTGAGAATGGAGGCGGTTATGGATATAGAAAATGGGTTTGGGTAAGGGTTTTGGGCCTTGGGTATGCCAAGCCCATATCTTCTTTAAGAACAATTCTTCCTTCTTGAGCCCATTCCTAGCTCTTTGGACTTGTGCGCACCATTCTTCGCGGCTTCCTTGCGTAATTTCTTCCGGCTTTCTACTACTTTTCTGCTCTTTTCCGCTCCGCAATTCATCCAAACTTCATTTATTACCTAAAAATACAAAATTAATTAAGAAAAATATTTATTCTTGAAAACAATGAAAATACAGAATATGGGATAAAATGTAGAATTAATGCACAAAAGATGAGTTAATTGCCAACAAAAAGGGATAAAAATATACAATATTTGGCACTCATCAATAAGTATCAAAATTCTAGTTCTCTTATTGCGACCAGATCAAAAATCATGAATCATGGACAATGTAAGTGTTTAAACTGGTTCAATGATTTTCTTCATCTTCTTCTTCATAATTTAAGATTACTACTACGATTTTTGAAGCCAAATCATAGAAATAAGACCTGAAAAAGAAAGTCTGAAGCTCCAAAAATTAAAAGAAGGAGGATTGGAGAGCGTTATGTAGTAAGTTTACTCACTTATATAACTATCTTTTTGTTATATATGAATGCTGGTTCTGGTAAATGAATGTAAGAAAGATGGTTTCTTTTTATGTTCAACTAGAAATAACCCGTGACGTAACGACACGACATGAGCCGGAATAATAATTTTGTAGTTGCAGGAAATCCTACATTGCACCCCTCATATGATTTCATTGTTCCTCAACTCATTTTTAGGTTTACACTCTTAATTTTATTGATTAATTTTTGGATGTTCTTACAAGAAAAGATAAAGAACTCAAGAATGATCTCTGCTCTAAATTTTCTCTCTCCTATTTACTTGTTTCTTACTCAAAAAAGATCTCTCCTTCTTTTTACCACTCGAACGACTATTTATAAGGAAATACATAGTGGATGACAGCTAATCTGTCCCTTATTTTCGGGTATGGTTTGCGACATTCTCGCAACCTTACAGACATTAATTTCGCAAACTCTCTAATTTTCGTAGGATTATCATATCTTTCTCGTGATCTTAGCTGACATCATTTTTTTTATCATTTCCGAAATTGTTCTGCGACGCTGTTGTATTGTGCCACTGATAATTTCGCTGAAACGTTGTCATTGCGAGATTTTGATCCTACATCTTGCTTCTTCTCATATCTTCTCTGCAAAGTAGATAATGATGTGAGAAATGCCGCAACTGTTCATCTTTTCATATTCTATATTTATCACACGTACTCTCTCTTCCATTTATTTCTTGACACGTCTTCTGTAACCGCTGCTTTTCAACCGCTCACGTCTTCTCGTCTTAATGGTGTTTATTTCTTCGAGTAAAAAATCTCCTTTATATACTCTTCTTACCCCCTTTTTCCACTTTTCTTTTTACTTTCTCTTCTATTTTTATTCTCTCATCTCTGCAACTCTGTTATTCTTCTGCAAATTCTGCTGCTGTAATTTTTTCTTCCTTCAATCCTTTTACTCTATATACATTCCCATACTTCTATATTCAAACATGGCTCCAAGTGGTCATAGATATGAGAAGAATTTACAAGATGTCCAAAAAGATCTTGCTGATAAAGGTTTCATACTCTCCACCATTCCTAGTGAGAGTGCCAAATCAATTCTTTCTATCAAGCTTTTCTCTGATCAATATTGTGATGATCAATCAATCATAATTTTGCTAGGTCAGATTCTCACAGGTCGCCCTATTCCTCTTTATAACCCATACCTTCCTTTATTTTATGAAATTCTCGCTCATTCGGGATTTTCGCGAGCCATCTTCCAACTGAGTGGGGATTGCATCCGTCTGATGCTAAAGTTCGCTAATTGTGGTGCTGGTAGAGGATCTCTATACTCCAAAGAACTTAGGGATCCTAAATTCGCAAACCTAGAGATATTTTCTGAGAAATATACAGTGGCGAATTTCTTTGAGAACTTTGAACTTATCTCCATGAAGAAAGAAAATACTCGCTGGGGTATTCGCTTAAAAAGGAAAGATAACATTGATGAAGCCAAAATTCTTATGCAAGATATTGATTGGCATTCTGGTAAAAACACAACTCCTCGCCAATCCAAAGATGATAAATGGTGTGTTTTTCCTTTAATGCTAAAAGGACCCTACATTGCTGGGTCTAATACTCTTCCTGCGAATCTCGCTACTTACCAACCTTGGGTTTTTTCTTGGCCTGAGAAAGAGAAAGAGGTATGTTTTTACCCTTTAACTCATTTTATATTTCTTTATTGATTTTTTTCTATTCTGTTCGCTAACTCTTGCGACATTCCGCAGATCCAAAAACTGAAAGATAGTTATAACAGGACTGGGAAATCTAGTACTCTGTTAGCTCTTCGCTCATACACAGATGAGGTAAGAAATTTTCTCTTATGATTTTAAATAGTATTGTTGCTTCCATGCTTCCATTTCTTATTTCTATCTGTGTATGAAGATTATTGTTGAAGTAGAAGAATCTGCTGATGTTACGAAGATTGGTGATAAAGGGAAAGGTGTTCTTCGCAAGGAAAAATCAACTGGTCCTCCTCCAAAGAAAAGGAAAGTTCGTTCTTCTTCCCCTTCAAATATTCCTCCTCACGAAAATTCTGAAAGTGATAAGGGTGATGAGAACAACGATGATATTGCTGCAAGTGAAGATTCTCCACCTGAATCTTCTATGGCTAAGTTATCTGGCCTCTTTTCTGATTCTCTACAAGGAATGGGAGATAGCCAATTCGCAAATACCTGTAAATATCTCGCTACCCTTTGCGATGTTCCTTTACTGGATGGTGATAGCTCTCTTCGTGGAGTTTCTAGATAAGTGACTCCCGATTTTTTGCATTCTCTCAATGGTCTGGTATATTTTTATCCTTTTACTTCTTCATTGTTGTAATTCAAAATTTCTTTCTATATTAATATTTTTTATTTTTTCGTAGGCTGGAAAAGCTTATTTTGCTGTTGCCTCAGATCTAGAGAGAAGACGTGAAAATCTTGAAAAGAAGAATCTTCAATTTCGCAAAAAGAATGAAGAATTGGAAGCTGAAGTTAAAGGTCTTCACGAGAAAAATAGACAATTAGAAATTGATTCTTCCTCGTATAAGAACAAAATTTCTAGTCTTCAGCAAGATAATAATCAGCTTTACGGTATGTTACTTTTCTCTTTTCTCTTTATTCATTCATCCCGTTGGTTTATCTTATTTAAACGATCCTTTTTGCAGACATTTATGGTCTTTCTGATGAAGCTACCCTTCTTCGTTCATTTCCTAATGCCTTGGATAATAATACCCTTCTTGAGCGTCTTAACAATTCCTTAAATAGCTTCTCAAATGATAGAATTTCTTCTCTTTCTCTAAATGAGCTTAGATCTAAACTTCGCCT
This sequence comes from Papaver somniferum, assembly GCF_003573695.1. Taxonomy (NCBI): domain Eukaryota; kingdom Viridiplantae; phylum Streptophyta; class Magnoliopsida; order Ranunculales; family Papaveraceae; genus Papaver; species Papaver somniferum. Next base: position 127,043,056 of record NC_039366.1, read on the forward strand.
CTTAGAAATTGATCATAGATCTAGTTTAGGCTTAGCCAACCGATTTAAGCATCTCCTTCTTGATTCAAAAGAGAAAACCAATGAGTTAAGAACCAAAATTAATGGTCTCATAGATGATAAGGATCACAACTCTGATCAAGGTGCCAAGGCTCTGGCGAGGTTCCAAGAGGCTCTTCTTGAAGTTCAACTTGAATGAGATGAAGCTAACCGCAAGAATATCGAACTCTGCGAAAGGGAAAATCAAATTCGTTCTCGTCTTCTTATAAGTAGTGAGGATGAATTTGTTTGGGCTGCAAAAATCTTAGATGATGCTAGAAAATACTTAGGTGTAAATGTTAGTCTTCAAGTTGAGATATGATTTCTGACAGAGAAGGTTACTAACTGCTCTTCTTTACTAATTTTTTGCTTCTTATGAATTCTCATCAAGTTAATAATGGATTGTCTTTTGCTCGCAGATTCTGAAAATAGATATCGTGAAAAGATTGAGGAACTCGAAGCTGAAAAGGAGTAACTCGCAAAGAATCTTTCTTCTCGCAACGACAAGTATTCTAGATTAAAGAATCAAATCAAGATCACTGTTGCGAATTTTAAGAATGATGTTATGCATTTTCGCAATCAAACTATCCAAATGGTTTGTGATGATCATAATATCCCACATTCTGATTATCCTTGTCTTGTAGAAGAAATCTCACATAATACTCCCAGTTTGATTATCTCTGATAGCAAAGCTGACGATGAAGAATCTGATAGTAATGGAAGTTCTGATGGTGATGAAGATTTTAACGCAGACGAAGAAGGGAATAAGTCTAATGAAGATAATGAAGGATTAACCAAGAAGTAGTCTTCATTTCTTTCTTTGATCTTTTGTAATACTTGTACATTTATCTCTTCTTTTTGTACATTTGTGTTTCTTTCATTTTGACCTGTATTAATTAAAACAATTCTTCTTTGCAATACAGTTAATCAATATAATCATTAATTCTTGAATCTTTGAGTAAATCTATCATATGGGAGCAAATAACATTTTCTAATTTCATACATTCCCATACTTTCCTCTGTTATTTGAATCCAAATGAGAGATTTCATAAATTTTTCTTATTGTAAAACTCCGCAATCTTATGCGAAGTGAATTTTGTTTCTTTTCAAAATCTCATTCCCGTGTGGTCTTATTTTGCCTTCCTAATTAAAGGTCTTATTATGCCACCTCTTGTCATTGCGACAAAATCGCAGGACGTCCTTGCACTTTCATGCAAAAACCCATTGATCTTGCCTTAACTTTTTCTTTTGTATTATGGCCTCTTCAGGAATGTTGCGACAATATAACAAGCCTAAATATTCTTGCGAAAATAAAGCCCCATGACATTGCCGTCTTGCGACGAAATCGCAGGACGTCTTCGCACTTTCATGCGAAAACCCATTGATCTCGTCTTATCTTTTTCTTTTGTATTATTGCCTCTTCAGGGTTTTTGCACAAATATGACAAGTCTTAATATCCTTGCGAATAAAAATTCTCATGACATTTGCGTCTTAAGACACTTATCATCTCCCTAATGGAGGGTGCCGCCCTTATCTCCCCCCTGGTTGCCCCTTAAAGGAGGCGTACTTCTACCATACAAGGTTAGATCCTCTCATCCAGTCTTAACAACAACCAGTTGTTTTCGCAACCTCTTATCCCTTTTACCTATAGGGCTTATGGTTACGAGACTGCACCCTAAGTGGGGTTTTCTTCGGGCCGAGTGCAGTATAAGCCAAGACTTGTCAAGAATGGAAAGGACGCTTCAAACGCCCCCGGCACTCTTGACTCAACCGTGTACCTCGGCGCCTTGATCAGATCTGCACTCCTTGGGAGAGTCCTTATTACCTTAGTCTCCCAACCCAAGTCATATGCTTAAGCTGAGAATCCAAGGTGCCTCTCCCGGATGGGCTTTATTGACCCCAAATCTCCATGATTCAGGTTCCGGGGGTGGTGTATCCTTTCCCTGAGCCATGCTACAGGTACCCCCTTATATGACGTACTTTAGGTCTTACATTTGCCTCTTGCGAAATTGTATTCGCGAACTAGGGTGTACGCCATAAAGGTTCGCCTCTTTCTCTTTTGTCATTCTTCTCTGATTATTTTCTGTAAAATTCATTATCTCTGCGAGAGTCTCGCAAATCATTATATTATATCTGAATTTCGCAATCTCAATTTTGTTGTTCAATCAAATGTATTTTTGAGAATTTTACTTATTGCGAGAGTATCGCAACAACTTAATCATTCATACATTTCTCGTTTTTATTACCTTTGCCATCCTCTGCTTCTTTATTATTTTCTGCTACTGCTTCTTTGGTAGTGGTATGTTCATCCTTTTTATTCTGATCTAGCATTAATTTCGCAACATCTCTTCTTGTTTCCTTTTGATTGTATCCACCATCAACCTCTCACTTTTTTGTACATCTTTGATTTTGTGTCGCCAATTTTCCTTCTTGTTTGCTCTTCCTTCGCAAGATTCTATCTCAGTTTCGTAATATCTCTTTCCTTCGACCCAATCTCCCTTTATGATTCCTACACCATTGGGGTGAGGGAATTTTATGCATTGGTGGAAAGTTGAAGCTACACCTAGAATTCCATGTAGCCAAGGTCGACCAATTAACGCATTGTAAGGTGATTCTACATCAACGACACAGAATGAGATTTCAGAAGATATTCCCTTCAATGGAATTCGCATAGTAACCTCCCCTTTAGGCTTGTTAACAGTACCATTAAAACCATATATCTTATATGTTGATGGTATAAGATCATCATCTCTTCCACCCATGGTTTTATAAGTATGATAAAATAAGATGTTCACAGAGCTTCCAGTATCGACTAGAATTCTATTGATTGCCCATGAATCTTCAGCTTCATCGTCCTCATCTTCTTTCGGTTTTGGATTAATTTCTAATTATATTACCAATGGATTGTCATGCACCTCTTCTCCTTCGGGAATTTCTTCTGCAGTAAAAGAAATGATCTGCTTCTGCCATTCCTCTAGTGGCGAGATTTTCGCAATATTCATAATTTCTCTTCCATCATTATCTGTTGCAAACACTCTACTCAAAACATTATCATGAAATTCTTCAATTGTCTTATATGAATGTACGATAGAGTGACAGAATAGATTTTTTGCTTTTGCCCTAACTTCTATGAAGAATGTTTCTTTCTTTTTCATCGTATTTACTTTGTGATGTTCTGGTGGTGGTGGTAATGGTTGAGATTGTGGATGCCCTACCAGAAAGTCGTTTAGTTTTCCTTGATCTATCATTCTCAAAATAATTCTTTTTACATTTCTGCAATCGTTTGTGGTATGTCCACGAAAATGATGATAAGAACAAAATTCATGACTTCTGTGGTTTGGAGGTGGTTCTGTTCCCATGTTCCACGGTGTTGGTATATTTTCCATCAAGATTATAGCTTCCCATATTTTCTACACACTTGCATTTAGAGGTAGCATATTGATTTCTTCCTATATTACCTTGTGACTTCCTTGTCCTTTATTATAGTTTTGCCTTTGACCTCCATAAGTTTCTTGCGGTTGATCGAGCCTTTGAATCTTGTTATTTCCTCCATGATTGTAGAAATTTCTTTCTCTTTCATACTCTTCTTGATATCGGCTCCCCATAGCTACCAATTTCTGCTGATTGTTACTTGTCACCTTCTCTCATTGTACTTGCGAAGTATTCTCCACTGTGTTTATTAGCTTGGGTAATAAGCTTGGATTCGTTGTTTGTGAGTCGGTGTTCGCAACTGGATATGATTCCATTTCATTTTGCCTTTCCTCTAGAGCAATGTATTCTTCTTGAAGTTCTCGCAATTCAGTCATTGTAGTCGTATTCTTGACTCTGAAAATTTGGACATACAATAGGTTTGTTGCAAACATAGCATTGATAAATGATAATATGAGATATCTCTCATCTACACGGCCAGCCATTTCGCTACACATAGTTCTCCATCTTTTAGTCAAGTGTTTCAAACTTTTGCCAATCCTTTGTTTTAATCCAAACACATCTTCTATACCAGGTCGTGAGGAATTATTACTTATATATGCCCCCAAGAATGTAGTCTGCAAATTATTGAAGGAGGTTATTGTATTCTTTGGTAAACCTTCAAACCATTTTAACGCTTCTCCTGTTAAGCTGGATGTGAAATATTTGCACAATACCGCATCATGATTTTCCCATTGTAACATGCACCTCACATAAACTTTAATGTGCTGAATTGCACAAGTTGTTCCATCAAAAATGCTGGTTAATGCGTGCAAATTGCATTTCGGTGGTATTCCTCCTAATTGTACTTCCCTTGTAAATGGAGTTTTCGCAGCTTCTTCTATTGCTTCATCCAATTGTCTTCTACCTACTTCTCCCCTGTTATTTAGCATTCCTCTCATTTCTTTTAATTCTTTCAAGATTTGTTTATTTACACCTGAATCTTGATCCATTGGTCTCTTTAATTTTGCTTCTCTTCTTCTGCGTTCACGTCTATCTTCTCTCGCGAAATTTTGCATCTCTTCTTCATTATCCTCATCTCGTCATCTTCTGCGATTCTCTTCCTCATCTCTATCTTTAATTCGCAAATGATGATGCCTTTCATTTTCCCCTCCATCATTTTGTTCATTTCTTATCAATTCAATTCGCTGTCTTTCAGCCATTCTCTTTACTCTATCATACTCCCCATTGAGATTGTCGGTATTCCGATTTTGTGTACGCCTTCTTCTCGATTGTCATGATTGTTCTAGCGAATTGTCTCCTGAAGCTCTTGTTCTTCCATTTCTGCTCTCAATCTTTCACGTTCGCAGATTAAACGTGCTTGTTCAGCATAATGTCTTTCAATTTCTTCTTCAATTGTCTGTTGATTTCTTTGAGTTTCTCTCATATGTAAAATTCTTCTTCCTTCCTCTTGATTTCCTTCGCCATCTTGGTTATTTTGTCCCTGATTTTGTCCATTCTCTGGATTTCCTCCAATTTTCCCATCATCAAAAGTTTCATTTTGTGGAATGTAACGATCATCAGTTCTTTCTCTATTTTCGCGATATTCTTCATTAGGATTTGATATTTCTTCTTGAATATTGTTTCCAGCATTGATTGTGGGTGAATTTCGCCTCGTTTCTCTTCTAGTCGATTTTGAATATGATTTTGTAATACTTATCGATCTTGTATTTTGTAGTCTTATATTCTCCATCCTTAATTCGTGATTTTGCCTTGTTAAATTCGCACGTTCTTCTGCCTCAGCTCTTCTTTCTTCATGTATTCTTCGTCTCAATGTTTCTAATGTTCCAATTTCCTCACTTCCATGAATTATTCTTTCATCTGCTTCTTGATTTCTCTCTCCATGTTTCTAGCGCCATTATGTAGTTGCAGGAAATCCTACACTACACCCCTCATATGATTTCATTGTTCCTCGACTCATTGTTAGGTTTACACTCTTAATTTTATTGATTAATTTTTGGATGTTCTTACAAGAAAAGATAAAGAACTCAAGAATGATCTCTGCTCTAAATTTTCTCTCTCCTGTTTACTTGTTTCTTACTCAAAAAAGATCTCTCTTTCTTTTTACCACTCGAACGACTATTTATAAGGAAATACATAGTGGATGACAGCTAATATGTCCCTTATTTTCGGGTATGGTTTGCGACATTCTCGCAATCTTACAGACATTAATTTCGCAAACTCTCTAATTTTCGCAGGATTATCATATCTTTCTCGTGATCTTAGCTGACATCATTTATTTTATCATTTCCAAAATTGTTCTGCGACGCTGTTGTATTATGTCACTGATAATTTCGCTGAAACATTGTCATTGCGAGATTCTGATCCTACAAATTTGTTATAATGATTTTAATAATTATTGTAAGACTTATTTATGTGAACTTGTAGCTATGAAAATCAGCATGAATAAAGATAATATTGTCAGGTTATTCTTACGGACTATATTACAAACAAATTCATTTGCTATTTGATGATAACAAACTCAACATGAATTATCTGGTTAGGTTGAATCTTGCACATTTTGTATTAGTGTTTTATGATATTTTTTAGGATTAATTCGGATGTTCTGTACGTGTATATATAATTACCTATAATTCTGCTTTTCCTATCATTCCAAAATTAAAATATGAAAAATTAGAAGAAAAAAGCTCCGCACATAAGGTTTTAAAATAAATACGATATGTCAGCCCGAAATTTACGCGAGTCTGTATTTTCTTTTTCCTAAAATTACTGACTTTCTCAAAACTAATAACTTCCCTCAAATTTTCATCGATCTCCACTACGTATTTGGTTTTCACTTCACATAAGTTAGTGAAACCGTTCAAATTCGCTGGTAATGCAGATCAACTGACTGGATTTTGAATATATTCTATGATTTTCCATATCATATCAACTGAAAGTTTTGGAAAGGAAAATTCAATGATATCATATATCATATTTTTGGTGCGTACTTGGTCGAGGAGAAAACATGCAAAACCCGTTATGTAACTATGATTCTTTGTACATATTTATCAACTGAAGGGTTTGATTCATGCGAATGTGATTCTTTGCACCAAACATCTTCATATCACCATAGTCGTTTGCAAACAATTTTATGTTTTGATTTGTTTCTTTGTTTCTCCTCTAGGTATGATATAGGATTTTGTTCTTAATAAATGGTTTGCAATTTTTTCTTTTTAATGCATGATTTAACAAAAAAGAAATGGATTTTCTCTATAATTGTTTTTTTATCCACAATCCTTCAATGGCCGGAGAATAACTTAGTTTCACTTAATTTTGTGGATTTAAATGAAATTTTTTATTCTTAATTTTGAGAAATTATTTGGTTAGTCTTTTTTTTTTTTGCAGATGAAGAATATCCCATGCCGTAACAGGTGATAAATGTCGAATAATATTTATTTATTTGTAGATGGAGAATAACCTGTGCCGTAACTCATGATTAAGATCATAATTAAAGCTAAAAGTCTTAATTGTTGTTTTTAATATTTATTTTTGATTCTAATTATGACAAAATCAATTAATGTTATTTATAAAATAAGTTACAACTCTTTCATCCATCAGATGATGAGACTGGGATGGTTGGATGCAACATTTGTCTCTCAAAATGTTATCTGGTCATCCAAGGATCCAAAACCCCTTCCATTTTGTATTATAGATATATTGAAAATTTCTTGTAGTTGTTTTGCAGCCAGGTAACCCTGATGCTCCCCCAATACCCCTTGTTGTTGTAGGTCGGCTCATTCCTCAAGTAAGTTAACTTCCTCTCTTGAAAATTTTGAATGATAACTAGTGATGAACTATGCTTGCTCAACGACATGGGGATAACATATGAAGATATTTTAAGGGGTTTTCCAAGTATCCAAATAATTAGGGAATGGAATTGGGTATCACATCTTCTATCGCACAAATAAAAATATTCACATTTTTTTCTTCGTAGCACCAAGAGGTTGAGGAGTATCAAGAGGCGACCAAACCATTAACAATTGTTGTGTTGGTATTGAGTTGATAGTCTTTATAGTTTTTATTGTGTAACTATAGTATAGTTTATCGTCCACCACATAAATCAAAATATTCACATATTGCTTTTGTTTTTGTAGAGTGAAAACTACAGAGAAACCCATTCTTCAAATTTTTTCCACTATGAAACCCACGCCCAGAAAAGTTCACGGGCGCACCCATTCTGTCGGTGAAAATTTCTCTCAAACCCATAATTATTGAAATCCCCGTTTATCTGTGATTTTCTTAGTCTGAGTTTTCTTTTTCTTTTTCTTTCTAGATCGATCCATGTATATCTTCTAATTTACCAATAAGTTTATAGATTTCGATTATAATCATGACTCTGTTTGTTCAATACTGACAATGGGTTGGAGCAAGATTTGGTGAAGATTGATGGAAATTCAGGCTGTCAGTTGTTATATCGAAGACGGGTTTGATGTGAATATGGGTTCGTATTGAATTTGAACCAGAAATTGAAAGCACTGATGATGTCCCCATTAACATCTGGTATTGAAACAGGGAAATTAGGGTTTGATGAGGAGCAGATACTGAGTTGGTAATGGTTCTTGTGGATGTAAACGTGAGTCTGGGTTCGGGATTCAGAAAATGCTTCAGAAACATACCTCGTGAAATTTTTCCTCAGAACAATCGATTTCAGAGTCAATAATACTGATGAGGAGAGTGTCATCCGCATTGGATCTCTTCTCAGTTAGAGAAGACAAGTGATGATAAGATGGAATTGACGTCGTTCGAATTCAAATCACTTTTTCAAATAGATTAGTAGTACTGTTACTAGTACTAGTCTTTATTGGGGTAGTGAAAATGGCACAGGTGTAGTTTCCATGAGTAGTTCTGTTTGCTGGTGGAAGTACTGAATATGGAGCTTTCTTCATCGTTCCACTCATAGTAAGTTGTAGTTTTGTTTCCTGTTTATCCAACTACTTGCCCGCGTCTCTGGTACGCATGCAACAACGTAGCGTTCTATTGATCTCCATTTTCCTAATGTTTTGCATCGCCTTACTAGATTGGAAAGGTTGACTATCATTATTAATTATTAAAACATAACAATTTGTATACATCTTTGACAGGGAATAGAAAGATTTGAGACTGATTTAAGTGTGCTACATCCAATTTTAACTGAATTCTGTGCAATTAAATCAGACGCGAAGCTTTCTCTTATTTTGTATGCCAAAGATGAAAGCTCAGAAGCTCATGTAGAGGTAATGTCCCGGCAAAATGTTCTGTAATTTGATAAAATGAATCTCCTAATTTGTTAAATTTCGTTAGCTTTGGTTTGTTAAATATAGATTCCAATTATTACAAAAATGGGAGACTAAAATAACAGTAGTATGCATAAGTTTGCTTCCAGTATGCATAAGTTTATACTGCTTAGTAATATGTGTTGGAAATTTAAGATTCTAAGAACCATGTAAACTAAAATGCTTCAAAATTGTATGTAAAGCTTCCCTTGTATCTACAGTATCGACTTATTATGTCTTATTATAACTTAGCTTTTTAATCTTACGTGTTCGGTTTAATTTGTTACGAATGATATTTTTTTTGATAAACTGATCCACTTGGCAGGCAATGAGAAATATGAGAGCCGACATTTTCAAGTATCAACTAAGAAGCATATTTCTTCTACATCTGAAGGTTCTAATCTATAACCTTACTTATTTGGCAATATCGAGTTGCCTCAACTATCTTTCATAAACTTCTACATGTTCAATATCGAGTTGCCTCAGCTATCTTTCATAAACTTCTACATGTTCAATTCCGTTGTGCTTTGATTTCACCTAACTTTGAAGCTTGCAGACTTGATATAGTCCAATGATTCTCTCATATTTTAACATCACTTGCAGGCCTTCGAAGAGCGTGTTGCTATGTGTCGAAACTAGTAGAATAAATAAAATTTGGAAAAGGAGATGGAAGTGTAGATGGGTTTGGTGCGTGTGTGACGTGCATTTAGAAGAAAATGGAGGTGTAAATAGTGATGCATAATAGGTTATGCATCTAAAAAATTTGTTGCATAACTTGTTATGCATTCTCGAAATTGGTTGCATGACACGTTCTGCGGCTTTTTTTTGTTTGCATAACTTGTTATGTAGTCCAGAAAAGGGTTGCATAACACGTTATGCATCTACTTTTTTCTTAGTATTGAAACCAACAAGAAATAAGGCTGCATAACTTGTCATGCACCTACAATAATATCTACATAACATGTTATGCAGTCGTGAAAATGGATGCATAACCTGTTATGCATCCGAAAATATGACTGCATAATGCATTATGCATCGAGAAAATTGTTGCACAATCTTTTATGCATCGAGAAAATAGATGCATAGCCTGATATGCATCCGTAAATATGGGATGCATACTGCATTATGTATCAATTTTTTATGGAAGCACTAAAATAACCAAAACAATGGTTACATAACTTGTTATAGATGCACAACTTTGTTATCCAAATGCATAATTTGTTATGCAGTGGAGAAAATGGCTGCATAACTCGTTATGCGTCTGCAGAATGTGTTATGCATCTTTTTTGGTGGCTGCATAATAGTTATGTATCAAGTTTTCGAAAACTTTGCCTAAAATGATGATCACATCCGATTTTTTCGTGAAAAACAAAAGTTTGATATTCTTGTTAGTACTCGTTGCGTAGCTCTCTTAAAAAGATTTCCAACGATATAAAATTTGTAAAATTCCAAGGCGGGGATTTTTAGATATGTTATATCCAAGTTGCGTTGCCAATTATACCCCTGATGCATAATCCGTCATGGGGATGCATAATCCGTCATGCAGACATTTTTAATAATTTCATATAATTATGGGTGTCACGGAAATAATTATGGGTGTCATGGTATCTAAACTTAACTGTGGGCCTGACAATGAGAATATTATTTTTTTTGGGCCTGAGCCTAATTTTCCCTTTTGTAGAACCGAAAGGATGAACAGGTTTAATAGGCGTCCCAATAGCAATGGATGTTGATCAACTCGAGCAAGTGGCTGTCGCTGAAGTTGCACCCGCCGGCTAATATGAACCTTACTTTGAACGTAGATCCTCTTGTATTTCATATTGCTGAAATAACCCTTGTACGCCCTTACCAATCAACAACTCTCACTAATTTTTTTTTATTATTATTATTATTTATTATTTATTTATTTTTTTATAGTAGTAGATTCATCTTACTAGTTAACGCATGTTCATTCCCATTGTGTAGGTCTTGATGAGGATATAGATACGAGGGCTCTCATTCTTTTCTTTGGTATTGCCACTTCACTGTTGTAGCTAGATTTCTTGCAGAATTATAACTTCTTAGTGCATAAGTTCACAGACTAGAAACGTCTTATGCAATTGTTACTTTACGAGAAAAAAATATACTACTCGATAAGGATTTTATCTTTCTTTACAAATATACACAAATCAAAATAATTTTGAAACAAGTGTTTTCTTATACCAAAAAAATTGAGATGGAAGCTAAAACCCCATAACCCTGACATGATTCTGGGTTGAAAAACATGGAACATGACTTTGAAACACAACTAGTTCTGTAATTAGTCTGAGAACCCTGATAATCATCAAATATGTTGTTTTATTCATCCGAAGATGTCCCACCGGGCATTAGTTTTGGCATAAACGTCGTCGTCGTCATTGGTGGACGAATGCCCGTGGCACAAAATAAGTAACTTTCCCTTGATAATTTCCCTAGCGTCCTGGTTATCATTGTCTCCAGTTTTGGTCGGACTACCATGGTTGGATACAATGCATTCTCCGTATTTGCGGTCACACCATTTATCACCCCCATATTTTTTTTTCTGAGTAGAAAGACTGAAACTTTATTAAGAAATAGAGTAATAACCCCGATTCAAAAGTGCAGCTCCAGAAATATTATTACAGAAATAAAAATAGAATTACAGAAATAAACATTAATTGTCTGTAATGACTTTCCATTGAGTGATAAGATCCCTACATGGTGTTGTTCTGAACTATTTGTTTTCTAAACACCAAACAAATATAAAGCTCTTCATTTCGTTAATGATCACCTTCTCCGGTCTTGGTAACTATTTTTTGTCATAACTAGTCTATTCCTTTCTCCCCATATCACCCATATTGTTACTATCTATGATATATCATTTTATATTTAAGTTGTTTATTTTCAGGTCCACTCAGAGAGGTATTCCGATGTGAACATCCTGTGGGAACATATACTGATGTGCTATCATGCAGTAAATGATCCGTAGGACGTTGTTGCTAGTTACATTCCTCTAGAGATAACTTCATCTTCATGCAAAACTACATAATCGTGCAAGTTGATAACAAAGTAAACTTAAAAATAGTTAACATAATATTGTCTAAAATAGGTTCATCACCTACTACATAATATTGTCTAAAATAACTTAAAACCTAACAATAACGAAAGAAATCACATCGGTAATGAAAATAAGATGATATCAATTGCACCACCAACCTTTTTATTGGAAACTTGTATGGACAAACATGTCATAATCAGTAGCACATATCAACAATAAAGATCCGATACCTGATATGTAGACAAGTTTTACTTGGATGATCTCAAAAATAAATATCCAAGTGATAACCTAGTTTGTACCCCAAAATATTATAAGAACCGAGTACCAACAAGAAAAGGTTCTGTAATGTTTCTCTCGAGATACGAATTCTCCAGAATAAATCTTATAGGTTTTATACAATTTTTTAGGTTTGAAAAATGTCTAGGTTATTTAATATACTACTTGTCATATTTCTATTATAAATATAAGCAATTTAATATAAAAAAGAAATAACGCAAGACACCAGAAATTTTTGTTAATGAGGAAAACTGCAATGTGCATAAAAACCCCGAGACTTAATCCAGAACTTGAACGCCACATTGTATTAAGCTGCTACAGGCATTAGCCTACTATCAGGCTCCGGGATGAACTTTAGTTGAAATCGGATTGACCCTACGAGCAATCCAGCTTCACTTGTGCTCTTTTACGTATCTTGGATCTTACAAGACCCTACGCCACATGATTCCCCTAGCTGACGTCCTTTACATGCCTAGGAGTTGATTTAACCCAAGTGAAGACTTTTGACTATTTTACCTCTAACAGAAAGCCTTTTTGATTTCTTTCAGAGAGATATTCAATCAAGGTATGGAAATCTATATGCTTATGAGGATCTTTGAGAAAAGAAGATATCAAGCAAACTCAAAGATTATGATGAACTTATAAAAATTCTTAATCAATCCTACCTCGCAAGAAATATTTAAACAAATCAAATCGGAAGTGATTTAGATATCTATATATCTTGGGGAACCACAAAGTCTGAGACAAAGAGTACTTTGGGATTTCTATCTATCTTGTTCATGATTTACACTTCGGAAACTATAATGATCAATAAGAACAAGATCCTGATAAAATGAATTATCAGGTAAAAGATAATCTGGTCGGGCTTCACGAGTCCCTTAGTAAGTTTTTCAAATGTGTACCTGATACCATTTCACCAAAGGAAACCTAGATTTTATAAGACGACTCTAGCCGCAACTAGGACACAAAAATGTCAATATGATGAAGATTCTAGTGTGCAAGGATTCCTCATTTTATATTTATGAACAAAGATTCAAAAAAAAAAGGTTCTTGAACTAATTTTAATGTTTACGAATTGCTTTGTAACGAAGCACGCTAAACTTCTCCATATATATTATGCATGAAAGTATGTGATAAGTTTTTTTTTTTTGAATCACAAATAAGATATGTGCAATCTTAGTGCACCAAGTGGTTTTCCAGAGAGCCTAAATAGTTCTAGAACTGACAATCATAAGCAAAGTACATACCACAAGAACGAATCAGTTCAGTCAAAATAGTTTTTGAACTCAAAGTCGTCTCGTAACTCAGGAACCTTTTGAAATTGACAAGTTTGCAGACTGTGAAAACAGTTTGTGTATTGAGAACAAAAGGTGTGCAAGAAACATACCAAATCAACCGGTTAGCGAACTGCATCAATTAACTGGTGTACTATTGAATTAAATAGTATCCAGTACTATCTCAAATCGACTAGTTCGCGAAGTGAGCAAATCAGTTAGTGTATGCGAGTTAATTGAGATTAATAAATCAAGTCTTAATATTTATAAGTTCAAGTTAATGAATTGAGGAAAACAGTTTGTGAACCTTAAGAACTAACTTGACTACTTCTTATTGTTTGATTTTTTTTTTGTAGTTTTCATCATAATACCGAAGTCATACAACATGTCTCAGCTGATAAAATGGTAGATAATTTGAGTAAATTTTTCTTTGTTTAGATACCCAGTCTTCACATACCTCCGTTGATGAAGTTCACATTGATACCGCCTTCAGTCTTCAATCTCCAAGGTTGATTGGGGAATTCTAGTACTCAACTACCATGCTTCATTCCTAGTCCGAGAGCGAATTTAATATACTACAAATCAAGACGTAGTTTTGATCAATTTAAATTGACAACAAGCTTGATATACCAAAACTTGTGAGTTTGACCGAGTGATGCTCTAACAAATAACTAAACTAAAAGTAATAAGTTAATCACTTACTGCATACTAATATCTAAAATAACTCAAAACACCCAACAACAACGAAAGAAATCACATCATAAAGACATTAAAAATGGTCAATATAATTGACATCATCATATTCTTTCACTCCATCTTCGATGTCAACATCATCAACTTCTTCTGTTCCTTCTTCGATTTAAGCATCATCAACTTCTTTCACTCTTTCATCCGTTACAACATCATCAACTCCTCCCTTTTTGTTCTCATCAACTTTTTCTTCTAACTCATCAAATAAACCTATGATGTCATCATTTTCATCGTAATAAGGGTTTACTCCTTGAAAGTATGATACCGTGAAAAATAATCTCGATCATAATTTATTTTCTTTTTTATGTGATTCAATATAATTGAGGGATTCTGATCACTGATCAAAGGATTGTCATTACTGTTTATCCAATATAACAAAATCCGAATCTTTCGCCATCCTAGTTAGAACGTCTCCTATTATTTTGCAAGGAGGTTCTGAAGGTATTGGAGCATAGCTCGGTTGAACCCACCAAGCGTTGGTATGTCAAATTTGGTTGTCATATTTTAGTGAATCAAAACTCATTTAAAGAGTCGCTTGATTATGTACTAGAGTCAACTTCGTATAGGTTAGCTTAAAAGTATTAGGATATGAGACATTACAAGTATTGCAAAGACTTGAAGAAGTGAAGAAGTAAGAAGCTACAATGACAACATCATCCTTCCACTTGAGGTTAGTGATATTTGACTTGAACTGTTTCATTCCCTAATGTATCTTTTAGGTCGTGCATATGGAAAACAAAATTGCGAAGCATGAACACTCTAGATAGACATAGTATTAGGGAATACAATACGAGGTTTATTGCTTAACCATTAAACGATGGGTATGAGGTCTATTGTGATTATGTATGGGTATGAGGTGAGGATTTCATCCTAGGAAACAATGTTTTACATGTATTTTAAGGAAGTAAATTCATGAACTTGTTTTGTGAATCGAAAAGGAAATCGCCAGGCGTTATTGGTATTGTTATTCATTGCATATCTTGTGAACAACTAATATGTGTGATTAGTATAACCGCTCATGACTTGTTTGTGTTCTTGGTAAAACTATTCACAAAGGCCTGACTTTTGTATTGGTATGACTTTTATTAGTAAAACTGATCTTAAGTAATCACCTGAGATGGTATGATCGAGTTTGTGATTTAGTGAGATCGACTCTGGGTAAAGGGGAACCGATCCTAGTAAGAGGTGCAATACATCACAAAGGGGAATCAATCCTCGTATGAGGTGCAACATGTTTTAGCAGAAAGGGGAACCGATCATATGGACATGTGCAACACGTTTTTAGGCAAAGGGGAACCGATCCTATAGACATGTGCAACACATTCAAGTTAGATACCATATATATGTGGGGAACCGATCCTGGTACCTAGTCAAACGAATTTTGGAAAGCTAGTGTGACTATGCACAGTACTCACATGGAGGTAGAACCGAAACTTATTTTGGTAGAACCGTTAAACCCATGAATGGTGATTGAGTGTTCTTGATAAATCACATAGTTCTTGAAAGTCAGATGAACCAATTCTAAACTTGTTTGAAAGTGTGGAAAATCGGTTTCAAGATTGTAAGTATAAAAGAGGACTCAGAAAGTAAGTATGTCGACATACTTTGAACATGTGCAGTAACGCTTATCTTTAATTGTACAAAGTTATTCCTTAATAGCTAAAGGAAGAGAATCCCAGGATCGAAACATAAATAAGTTAAGAATCTTTTATTTAAGGTTATTAGTTTTGTTTAAGGAAAATGAGAATTAGTAATGTGCATTTACTAATTGAAGATTTTCCAAATAGATTTTCGGTCATTATATTGGACAGAGCATTTCAAGTAATAATGGAAACCGAATTTGGAATATATTGCATATCTTGAGAATATTTTCGGTTTTGGAAATTCCTTGGTGTCCAAACTTCCTTGTCTATAAATACTTGAATTTTGCATTTCTAGCAAACTAATCCTTCGTGACAGCAAACTTCCTTGGTTATGTTGTTACTGGTGAAGCCGCCTATTCGGAAAGGAGAGTAACCTAATTAGGCGAAATCTCTTATGGCCGCTCAGTTTAAAGTCTTCTTTGGGATTGAGAAGCTCTATTAGTACCATTGGTGGGAAACTAGATAATTGCGGTTTATCTTGTGTTTTCGATTAATTTGATTGACTAACGGTGGTTGAACTTTGATTGCACATAGTTTGTTTATGCTTGAGAATCTTCTCTTATGATATAAGATTCACTCAAACTAGATCAAAGTTTCGACAGGGATCTTTAGAATGTTTGTACATCTAAAGACGTCTTGTGATAACCCATTGTTAACAGACTCCGTTTTGTGCGTGATTGACCACAAGAGATTCAAGTTTTTGTGTGCAGGCGTTTATTGAAGATCTAAGAAGATTTGAAGACAAAGAAGATATTTCTGATTTGGGGTTTGTTAGAGCACTGCTCGGTCGAACTCGCATGCGTTGCTATCTCAAGCATGTTTGTCAATGTTAGTGATCAAAACTATAAGTTTTGATTTCTACTCTACTTATAGCTATGTCTAGGACTAGGATAGAAAGTGTAGTTGTGCTCAAGACTCCATGGCAATCATCATACAAAGACGAAGAACTACTCAAGGAACTTGTGGAACTTCATCGACTAAAAGGTATGTGGAGACTTGAACTTATCTATTACTCAAAAGTCTATCTACTCTATCTCCTATCTTGAGACAAAATTTGTATTCCTATATAGACTTTGATTATACACATTTACTATTTCGAGTCGAGTTTATCTCGCATATCTATTTCTCGAAATATATGTTGGTAATCTTTCACTTTGGCCAAGTTCATCTTTACTAATGACGAAAGTCATATTAAGTTTCAATTACTTGAAAATGGCTTTGACAAAAAATGGTTTGTGAATAACAATCATATAACGTCCTCTAAGAATGTTTCAATGATTGAAATGAGAGTTTAGAATATATAACCTTGGAAGAATATAAACATCGTGTAGTAACACATATGTGTATAAGTCCTTATTCCTTGAACCAAAATATGCGTACTTTGCTGCTCAGGAAAACCGGAACTAAAGTCTGCGTACCAGTACGCGCACCATCGGAAGTTCACGTCTCGTGAAAATCTGCTGGAGTTTGTGAACTGAAAACAAATTATTCCGGGTACTTAAGTCCGCGTACCAGTCCGCGTACTTAGGTTGGTTATTTTCTAAAAACGATTATTCGTGAACTTAAACTTATATAAACTAAGGAATGCATAATTGCAAACCGTGGCTATAATGTTCATGAACTGATTTGAGTGAATCAATTCGTTTTTGCTTTGATTGCATCTTGTATACTTCTATAAGATCTAAGCAATTGAACAACTCTCTAGCTAGTTCATTTGAGTCATTTGAACTAGTTGTGGTAAACAAGAATATGGTTGATATGGAAGGCTCATATGCTAACCATTTGGTTAACTACTGTTGAACCAACCAAGTGTACATGTTTGGGTACGGTTTGTGTAAACGTGCATTTCATTTGTGTGTAACAATCTAAGTTCGATCTAACAGTTGAAAGATATTAGCTTGAATCTAATCAGGTTTTCATCTAACGGTAAATATTGAAGGCTTTGTTACTAAGTTAACACTGATTGCAAACCCTGATTTGAAAGTGTATATAAAGGAGAACTCTGGCAACTGGGAAACCTAATCCCCACACCTTCTGTGTGATAATAGTTGTATTAGCTAGATTCGATTCTCCTTTAACCTTAGGTTTCTTCTCGAGACCATGTAGGTTAACGACTTGAAGACTTCATTTGGATTGTGAAGACAGGCCCAACTATTTTCTCTGTAGTTGCGTGATCTAATATTGTTGTTTCTACCGTATTTGAGTACAATCGTAAGTTTGGCTTGATATTGATTTCTCCGATAGGCAAGATATAAAAGAAGTCACAAACACCTTCGTCTCATCATTTGTGATTCCGCAATATCTTCTCTCGCTAATCGATTAAGATTATTGTGAGGTGATTGATAATTCTAGGCTTTTCTTCGGGAATATAAGTCCGGGTTATCAATTGGTTCATGTTCACCTTGATTTATCAAAAGACAGAACAAAAACTCGTAGGTATTTCTGTGGAGATAGATTTATCTATTACCGTAGACTTTTCTATGTGATACAGATTTGTTTATTAAAGTCTTCGACTTTGTGTCGTAACAACTCTTAGTTGTGGGTGAGATCAGCTAAGGGAATCAAGTGCGTAGTATCCTGCTGAGTTCAGAGACGTAAGGAGCGCAATTGTACCTTGGATCAGTGTGAGATTGATTGGGGTTCAACTACAGTCCAGACCGAAGATAGTTTGTAGTAGGCTAGTGTCTGTAGCGGCTTAATACAATGTGTGTTCAATCTGGATTAGGTCCCGGGGTTTTTCTGCATTTGCGGTTTCCTCGTTAACAAAACTCCTGGTGTCTGTGTTATTTCTTTTCCGCATTATATTTTGTTACATAATTGAAATATCACAGGTTTTCGCGTTGAATAAATCAATTGGGAAATCCAACTTTGGTTGTTGATTGAAATTGATTGATCCTTGAACATTGGTCTTTGGTAACATTCAAGTAATTTCTCTTGTATTCAATTAGACTCGCAGATTTCTAATTGCTTGAGTAAGTATTGAATCGAGAAAGTGAGATATAACTCTTTGATATACTTTTATTAAGATTGAGTCTGAATGTCTAGTTGATTCTCTTAAAAGTATATTGGAGTTTGTCCATACAGATTGCTAAGAGAAATATTGGGTGTGGTTGTTAGACCCCCGCTTTTTCAATTGGTATCAGAGCATGCAAACACGTTTAAAGACCTTACAATATGTGTTTGTAGCGATCTGACTCTACGGACAGGAATTCCATCTTCATAAACGTACCACCAGTCTTCGATGGCACAAACTACTTATGGTGGAAAATTGTTATGCGTGCTTTTCTTCAAGCTCGTGATTTTCAAACATGGGTACGTGTTGTTAATGGCTATGATCCTCCGGTTAATACAGAATGCGATGTACCTACACCTAAGGATATTGGTAGATATAGCCCAGAAGAAATCCTTGATGCAAAGCAAATTCTGATGGCTTAAATGCTACCATACATGCTATTACCCCAGATCTTTAGTATCACTACGTGCACAAAGTCTAAAGAAGCCTGAGATATCTTATAAACCGTATTTGAAGGAAATACCAGTGAGAATGAAGCTAGGTTTCAAAACCTAAATTCTGGTTGGGAAAACCTTCGTATGGCAGATGAAGAATCATTTGATGAGTTTAATCACAAAGTATCTAAAATTGTTAATGCATCTTTTGCATTGGGTAAGACTATTCCTGAAAAGGATATTGTGATGAAAATTCTCAGATCTCTGCCAGCCAGATAGGATTCTAAGAAGCATGCCATCGTTGAAGGAAATAATCTCGCAACGTTGTCCAGAAATACTCTGGTTGGAAAGTTAAAGATCTTTGATGATGAGCATACGTCCAAGTCTAGTAAGGATGTTGCTTTCAAAGCACTAAAGAACACTAAATTACTTGATAAAAGTAAAAGTGTTTGCATCTCTGAAGATGATCTTTCTAAGGATGATTCATCAGATGAAGATCTTGACAATTTAGTCTCGTTGATCACAAAGACAGTTTACAGATCTTCTTTTGAAGAGAAGTAAACGGTTCTCCAAAAATAAATCCAGGTCATCGGATAAACCCCATAATCGTGTTCCTCCTAAAAATAGGGATAATGATGAGGATATGCCTCAGTGCTTTAAGTGTAAAGGTTTGGGTAATTTTGCAAATGAGTGTCCAAATCGAAAGAAAAACACTGGGAACAAAGGTCTTGCTGCAACTCTTGATGAAATGTCTGACAATTATGATTCTAATGAAGACGAAAAATCAAGTGTACTTGTTTGCTAATCGATTTGCTCTTCGTTGAAGTTTGTTGACATGTCTCAATTTTGTGTTTGTACTTGTAACACTTTGATAGTTCTTGACCTTTGAGTGAACAATATGAGCACGTAAATCTTGGATATAATTCAGGCATCTGAGATGTGCAAGCTGCTAGACACATAGTGGTACCTGAAACGTCATACACAGAGTTTCCAATAGAAAGGTCAATTTTATCCTCCAGATTGGTTGAGTTTTCTTCTGAAAGAATATCGAGATTGATGTATGTATTGATGCAACTATCAAAATCAATATTTTCACAAAGAAGTGCAACATGAGCTCAAACTTGCTCAAAAGACCGCTGAGGTATGTAAGATTTTATCTTCGTCTAAGAAGTTAGTTTCCAAGGATAAAACAAGACCATTAGAGAAGAAAGTATGGTCTAATCGTTTTGATAGACAGGGGTTTGTGGATTCCTCTCAAAAGGAACATGGTGAACAGATTGTTGCTCACCAAAACACAACTTGATTGTGTTGATTTGTGTATCTTGTCTCATGTGCCTGATCAAAATATACAAGGTTGTGCACCTCTCAGGCTTTAGAAAAAGTTTGTTTTTCTTCTTTTCTTAGTTTTTTTTCTTGCTTGATGCAAAATTGGAATTCCATGTCTATCAATAAAAGAGGGTTAAAATAGACAATTCTGCCTTTTATAGGGTTGAGAGTTGTATGCTCACGAACCTGTGTGTATAAAGGTTTCGTAACCCTACATATCTTTTTCCTTCCCTAAAAACTTCTTTTTATCTTAAGACTCCTTGTTGAGGTAAATTGTGATTTCCTCTCACAAACCCGTACATTCATGGATACTCCAAGCATCATGTCTTCTGATGGAAAAGATGTTAATATGATTGTTAAGCCATCAGTCATGAAGGAAAAAGAAAAATCTCCAATTTCTTTGACCTTGAAAAGAAAAAGAAGGAATGTGAGGAAGCCAAGAGTTGTTCCTTCAAATTCTCAGAAGTTTTCTGATGTTCTTGAAATGTTGAAGGAGACGCGAAAGGAAATTCAACAGATAAACGTACCACCAGTCTTCGATGGATCAAACTACTTATGGTGGAAAATTTATATGCGTGCTTTTCTTCAAGCTCGTAATTTTCAAACATGGGTACGTGTTGTTAATGGCTATGATCCTCCGGTTAATACAGAAGGCGATGTATCTATACCTAAGGATATTGGTAGATATAGTCCAGAAGAAACCCTTGTTGCAAAGCAAAAATTCTGACGGCTTAAATGCTACCATACATGCCATCACCCCAGATCTTCAGCATCATGTGACTACGTGCACAAAGTTTAAAGAATCCAGGGATATCTTAGAAACCGTATTTGAAGGAAATACCAGTGATAAAGAATCTAGGCTTTAAAACCTAAATTGTTAATGCATCTTTTGCATTGGGTAAGACTATTCCTGAAAAGGACATTGTGATGAAAATTCTCATATCTCTGCCATCCAGGTACAATTCTAAGAAGCATTCCATCATTGAGGGAAATAATCTCGCAAAGTTGTCCAGAAATACTCTGGTTGGAAAGTTAAAGATCTTTGATCATGAGCATACGTCCAAGTTTATTAAGGATATTGCTTTCAAAGCAATAAAAAAACACTAAATTACTTGATAAAAGTAAAAGTGTTTGCATCTCTGAAGATGATCTTTCTAAGGCTGATTCATCAGATGAAGATCTTGACAATTCAGTCTCGTTGATCACAAGACAGTTTAGGGATCTTCTTTTGAAGAGAAGTAAACGGCTCTCCAGAAATAAATCCAGGTCATCGGATAAACCCCATAATCATGTTCCTCCTAAAAATAAGAATAATGATGAAACTGATGACGAGGATATGCCTCAGTGCTTTAAGTGTAAAGGTTTTGGTTATTTTTCTAATGAATTTCCAAATCGAAATAAATACACTGGGAACAAAGGTCTTGCTGCAACTCCTGATGAAATGTCTGACAACTATGATTCTAATGAAGACGAAAAATCAAGTGTTGCACTTCTTTGTGAAAATATTGATTTTGATAGTTGCAGCAATACATACATCAATCTCGATATTCTTTCAGAAGAAAACTCAACCAATCTGGAAGATTAAATTGACCTTTCTATAGTGGAAAATGGAAGTTAAACCACTGGTAGGACATGAGGTAATATCACTAAAAACGACTGTGTTCCTCAGCTGTAATCTAGAAGTGGTTTTTTCCAAAACGACTGTGTCTCACATTCCTTGATTTCTTTAAAAAAATCACTGGTTTCAACAGTTAAGTGTTAATACTGATGATCACAGTAGTTTATTTTGATTATATTCTATAGAAAAAATGGGATTTGATTCAGCTGAATCTTAATCTGATTCAACTGAATCAAAAGTAAGATCAAAACTAAAATTAAAAAGAAAACCCACTTAAAGATTTATATTGAAAGATAAATTCAATGTACAAATTCGGTCATTTTAATATGAAAATTTCAGCACTAACATCAACGTTAAACCTCAAAAATACTTCAAATATCTTCATACAGTTTAGCACTCAACCCTCAATACCGCGTCATATAACATAAGAGAAATAATACCAAAGAAAGGTACCCAAGGTAAATGTGAAATTGGATGAAGTTCCTCTTTGCAGCTAACCACGACTCTATGTAGCTTGTCTTGCAGCAAGCTTCGACTATTGTAGCTGTTGTTACAGTTCACCAATAGCTACAACTCCTCTTATCATATTCTGGTTCATTCTATATAACATGCTTTGCATCATAGTTCTTTAAATGGTCACTGAAAATAACAATCAACCAAACTACTGGATGCGTTATCCAGCCAAGCTACAGATCACGATGCAGTTAGGTTGGCTATATAGGTCATATTTAACAGTTTTAAGCTGAGAGATGTTGATCTTGAAATTAACATGTAAAATTTATGCAAGAGCCTGGACAAAAGAACATACCAACCATATGATTTTTATTACTCAAGTCCCGAATTCAAGTATTCAATGAATGGTTGACAATCTGTGCTAAATGAACAGAAACACCAGAAAAATACCTTCTACGAGCAACTTTTGACACCTTAGAGATTCCGCATCTTTCTCAACAAGGCGTTCCTCAATCTGCATTGCGATGTAATTATTAGACCTCAATAGATATAAATGGAATGGAACTATTGAGCAGAATACGTCCAACAAAATCAGAATGAGCTATAAATAAGTTACAGGTACACTTAAGAAAATAGTTTTTTGCTTGACTAAGAAACTAGTGCAAGCGATTAGATTCTTCATTTCGAGTTCAATCTTCCCAGGTTCACCATCAAACACAAATTTTTGCATTGATATAGCTGTGCCAGGACACAAGAATGTCTTCTCGCTAGCATCATGAAGGATGCTGAATAATTCAGTAGATGATATAGAAAACCTAGAAGGCCTACCTTGAATGAGATCCTGGATACAACATATGCACCTTTGAATACCTTAAAACTGACAGATACTATAAAACCGTTAATGAATAACAAATACTAAAAAAAGTGTCTAACCAATAGAGCAGCACCAGCCTTGACATAACTCTGAGGCAGAGGAAAACCCAGGTTTACGGATAAACAATGCCAATGCCCTTACAACTGCAGATCCAGGAACTCCCTGCAACTTATTTCTTGTTAGAAAGCATCCAACAATAGATGAAACACATATATTGCGCCAACCAAACCACATCTAATGAAATGCCATGTAAAAACAGGAAACATATTATAAATAACTGAATAAGGACGAAACAACAATTACAGGATGCCTTTGCCAAATCAATTATTCCTTTGTCATGAGCTTTAACCACTACCCGTAGACTGCCAACTTCCTATATGGAAAGTATATATGTAAACAAGGAAGACTCTTGGAGATCCATAACTACTCTTGTACCTCTATTCTGTAACATTAAACTTATTTAGATTTTCCTCTTTTGAAGCTTATGTAGTGTAGGAATAGAATGCAATCTTCTGTTTGTTTCCCAAGAGCTAAGAGTTTTCCATGTCAGTTAAGTGCATTCATGTCAGTTATTTAGATTTTCTACTCCATCCATTAGTCAATCATGCAATTCGCCTAATGTCAAGTAGGTCCAAAGAAGATAACAAGGGGCGGGAAGTAACAGCTTAAGTCAGATGCATCCAAATATAAGAGACAAAATACTGAGAACTATAGGCTAAATGAAATTATAACTACAATAAGTAAAACAAAAAGCAATATGAATTTTATGACCAGGTCATTACCTCCAACATCACAGTATCAAATGATATAACATCCTTAGCCTCATCCACAGACAGCTGCGAAACACAGGACACAGTGAGAAATTGGGTCCAAAAGGAGGAATGGACCGAATGGTCGCTACAATTATATTTCTCTAGTAAAAGACATAGTTAAATTACCTTATCCCAAAATTCTCCCATGAGATCCCTAATCTTGGTAGAGTCCTAAACAACATACAAAAAACAAATTAGATGCCGGAATTAAAAGAGGTGACAAATTTCACTAGTCAATTCACCGTGATCCTGTATTATATTTAAACCATTAGGCTAAAGAGAAGTTAACAAGATACTGTAGAGAAACATTACATTTATACTCTAATTTTTTAAAGAGCCCTAACATATTCTACGTAAGTCATGGAAAAGGAAAAAGAAAATTGACATTTTTGTTCATTGAAATTTATTTAAATAACTCTTCTAAATGAGTGAGAGACTCAAAACCTATAAAGATAGTGAACTGAGAAACAAGATTTCAACAGGAAGCATAAAAACCTTTTCAATCTTCAAAGACCGACGGTGCAGACGTATATGTCTGTGATAGTTAATGGGTGAGCAAAATACTCAAACACATTTGTCGCACTTCTGCATCGGAACCTTGGGATACAAAGGGCATAAAATGAATTTTGAATCATTTACTGGTATCCTGATGAAATCTGATGCTAACTACAACCCAAAAATACCTTCTTAGGAGTTATGACACTTCACATACTTTTTAGGCTCACCAAGGCCACTTCACCTGAGCAAAGTTAACAAAGGCCTCAGGATTTTAGAATGTGCTCGCTACTGACACACCCTATGTCCCTTTCCATAGAGACTTCAATACGTATCATGGGGTGATTAAATTTCTAATAAAACTAATCTTGGATGCAAATAAGCAGTAACTAACACCTTTAAAACTTACTAGCTATATGATTTTTCACACTACAAGCGTCTTATACCTTTGAAAGCTAAATATTTTTTCAATACCTTGTGGGTCTAAAGAGCTAAGGAACTGAATCCACTGGATTGGGCTGTCAGTTGCCCTAGAATAAGGAAGAATAAGTTCTTTCCCTATTGCTTGTCTAATGAAAGTACCAAGAGAGTCATTTGTTTCATCTGCCTTCACGAGATTTTTTCCAAACATCATTGCATCTATATTGTTACTGGACCTTAAGTTTGCTGCGCGCATTTAAAGATTCCAAGGGCTATGTGAGGGAAGTCTCTGGAAAAAAAAAGAGTAAGATCCGACAGATACATATATCAATAATTGAGCACTCCCGTACCAATAACAACAATATTTATTCACTTGAGATCATGCAGCGTGAGCAAAAAAGTTAAACATTCTCTTTAGATGAAAGCAAACTCAACACCAAGAGAACATACCTCTTCTCCGGAACCTACATTACCGATACCAAGACAAAACTACGTATCTTAGGCTAGATGGTCCTATCTTCAACAACTAAATAGAATATTGTAACATACTATTCATATAGAACTGGTACAGGGCATAACACAAAATTTTAGAGTCCCACTTATTGAACAGATTCGCAACAACTTCAAATTCTACGCCTTGGTCATCATACGTTTAATTAAACCTCATGGTAAATGACTTAAGGCAGACATGGAGTGACGAGATATTCGATTTCATCAAAATAAATAAAAAGAATTAGTACAATCCTTTTACCAATTAAGATATAAGCTGCAGTTATTTGTTCTTTCCATGCCATTTCTAATTCTCCTACACATCATAAACACATAACTGAATTCAAATCCCTAAATTAACATCATATCTTCATAAAAATTAAAACATATGTAAGAAACTAGAAGCATTTATTCTTCTAGCAACCATGTCTTTAAGAGTTCAAACTCATATTCTAATAAATCATATATAATCTAGGTGATCATTTGAGAGTAAACATTGAACTGTTTCAAGTGAACCCAATACAGAACCTACTGTAGTTGCACACTAAGCAACAACAAAAACATTGGGT
This sequence comes from Papaver somniferum, assembly GCF_003573695.1. Lineage (NCBI taxonomy): Eukaryota > Viridiplantae > Streptophyta > Magnoliopsida > Ranunculales > Papaveraceae > Papaver > Papaver somniferum. The sequence goes on from NC_039366.1 coordinate 127,069,316, forward strand.
CTCCTTCGATGTTGTGAAGAACTTACCATGACAGTTCAAAAAACATGTAATGTCTTCAAAGAATCATGATGAAACAAAACAAAACTCTATAAAGCTAAAACATTCTACACATCGGGTGAACCTAATACCATTATTGAGCTTCATCAAGTTAAGGACATACAGTTTAAACAAATCCCTAACTGAAACTACGATTACTACAAAAACCCAAATTAAAAATCAAAATAAACCTGAATCTCTTGCAAAGCTTCAACACATTTACTAACATTTTTCGGAAAGGAATCAAGAAATTCAGGTTGTCTTCCTTATGACAATGACACTAGCTTATCCTGAAGCAACAACAAAAACCCCAAATCAAATCAAAACCCTTTATTCAAAAATATATTTAGAAAACCCTAGAAACTCAAATCTACAAAACTAACTTAAGAGTACCAACAAGATTTGTTCGATTTCAGCACTCAAAACTTCAGTAAAACAAAACTAGATCAATATTATTACCCGAAGTAAGTGAAGATTCAATATTAAATTAAGGGGTTTTATTTCTTACACTATGAGAAGAGATCTTCAAACCACTTGACTACTTGAGGAGTTCTCTTGGAGGTAAAAATAGAAAAGGAAACACCTTACTGCAAAAACGAGAAAAGATGAAGAGAAATTAGATCGTTAATAATACAAAAATTCTATCAAATTATCAAATAAGAACAATATTGATATTACCCTGATGATTTCAGGAGCAAAGAAACTATATCTAGATAACAAAGTTTACTATTAATTTCTAATGATACGTGAGTTTTGATTTTCATCTGTGATTCGTCTTCGATTTATATCTTTGATTTCTAATTAATCAGAAACAAACTGGATTTTTATTTCTCAAAGATTTATTGAATTTGAGTGTGAGAACGAAATAATACGAAAGCTAATTAAAATTGAACAGTTGATGGTGATGAAAGTAAAGAGTTGATGACTCGGGGATGAAGAAGAATAGGATATTATCTGCAGAAGAAGGGGATCTCATTCTGTGCATATCGGGTATTAGCGCCTGAAACCGGGGCGATAGAAACTAGTTTCTCCCGCAGTCATTGTTTTACTCGATAAAAGTGCCCTGTTTTTTAATAAAAATACCGCTTTATAGAACGACTGTGGCAGAAACATGTTTAATTTTTATCATGAAAACAATTGTGTTTCACCGCTCAACTAGTTACTACCGGCCCATGAAAGTCGTTTTCATAAATCCCAGAAAGTGGTTTAAAACCCATTATCCACTAGTGGCTATTGGAAACTCTGTGTATGACGTTTCAGGTACCACTATGTGTCTAGCAGCTTGCACATCTCAGATGCTTGAATTATATCCAAGATTGATGTGCTCATATTGTTCACTCAAACGTCATAACTATCAAAGTGTTACAAGTACAAACACAAATTGAAATATGTCAACAAACTTCAACGAAGAGCAAATCGATTAACAAACAAGCTCAAACTTTCTCAAAAGACCGCTGAGGTATGCAAGATTTTATATTCGTCTAAGAAGTTAGTTTCCAAGGATAAAACAAGACCATTAGAGAAGAAAGTATGGGCTAATCGTTTTGATAGACAGAGGTCTATGGATTCCTCTCAAAAGGAACATGGTGGACAGATTGTTGTTCACCACAACACAACTTGATTGCGGTGATTTGTGTATCTTGTCTCACGTGCCTGATTAAAAGAGACAAGGTTGTGCACCTCTCAGGCTTTAGGAAAAGTTTGTTTTTCTTCTTTTCTTAGTTTTGTTTCTACGTGATGCAAAATTGGAATTCCCTGTCTATCAATAAAAGAGGGTTAAAATAGACAATTCTGCATTTTATAGGGTTGAGAGTTGTATGCTCACGAACCTGTGTGTATAAATGTTTCGTAACCCTACATATCTTTTTCCTTCCCTAAAAACTTCTTTTTATCTTAAGACTGCTTGTTGAGGTAAAATGTGATTTCATCTCACAAACCCGTACACTCATGGATACTCCAAGCATCATGTCTTCTGATGGAAAAGATGTTAATATGATTGTTAAGCCATCAATCATGAAGGAAAAATAAAAATCTCCAATTCTTCTGACCTTGAAAAGAAAAGGAAGGAATGTGAGGAAACCAAGAGTTGTTCCTTCAAATTCTCAGAAATTTTCTGATGTTCTTGAAATGTTGAAGGAGGCACGAAAGGAGATTCAACAGATAAAGGCTTTTGTGCTTAAGACTCATGAGATTCAGAAGGCCCTGGTTCGGTATCACTTAAGAAGGTTTATTGATATTAACTCCTATCTTCATGAACCTTATGTTCCAATGGCTGTTGATGACAAGGAGTTCGGGGATGATAAAGAATTCTTCAAAGGTCTTAACATCTAGTAAATCTTCTTATGAGAATTTTATTTCTTGTGTTTTAGGAAGAATAACTAGTTTTTTGGAATAGCCATTATTGTGATTACACATAGCTATGTCAAATGTTTTCATCTTCATTGTTTCAGGTTAATTTGTTTAAATTCTAAAATTGTTTGGAAGATGATTTTTACAGTATTAATCTTTATGGTTTTATATATTGCAATATGTGATGGGATATGTATGTTTGCGTCCGTGAACTATGATTATCCCATACTTTGTCAAAAGTTAAGTCTTTCGTATATCGATATGCATGTATTGATAAAAGAATGAATGAACTTTTGACATTACAAAAGTTAAAATCCTTTTATGTCATATTTTGATGGAAGAAAGGATAAAACTTTTGTTTACGAGGATTTTGTATATTATATGTCATTGTGCAAATAGTGATGAAAATTGGACGAATCCTTGTCTGTTCCGCAATATTGATCTTCCCTGATCCATATTTTTATGTGTATATTGTGCGGCTCCATAAGTTCTCTTATGTTGAGCATTTCCGATTAAATTAATCATGGGTTTTCTTGTGGTTAATTTAATTGAGTATTTTTGGATTCAAGTTCATATTATTATGTAATTTTTTATGTCCAAAGAAATCCTTCTTGTGAAAGTAAGGTCGCTCTTGTTGTTATTTCGGGAATGACATTTTATGGGGGAGAGTTCTTAATTGAACTTGTGCTTAATTGCCAAATCTTTGTGGGGAGTGCGGCTGTGGAATATTATAGGAGTTATCTTGTATCTTTATAAACTCCTTGATGAAAGTATTTAGCTTCGAATATATGATTGCATCTAAAAAGTTGATATGTGCTTTCTTTTGGTCATAAAATGTCTCTATGGAAATTTCATTAGGATCCCACTAGTTTTCGTACCTTTGCCAATTTTATTGACAAAAAGGGGGAGAATTAATGTGTAGTTCACACTACAAATACATATGGTTTTTGGATCATTATGTAAGGGGGAGTGGTTTCCATGTGATATGGAGTATTGACTAAGGGGGAGTGATACATATCACCATAGTATTATTGTCGAAGTTGTGAAACAATTGAACTTTGATGCTGTGTAATAATACTATGACACTGGGTAACAATGATTGAGACCTCTTGTTTTCTCATTGTTATAACTACGGATTTTCAACAACGATGATGCTAAACTTAAAATCTTTGGAATCATTGGAGTACTTGGAAGTGACGAAGATTTCGAGTAATGTTGAAGAACCAAGAAGATCAGGCATGTGGAAGAGAAGCTAAAAATTTTATTATTTATTTTGTATTCCATATGTGTTGATAGTTTTGTCACTAAAATTGACAAAGGGGGAGATTTTTAGAGCACTGCTCGGTCGAACTCGCATGTGTTGCTATCTCAAGCATGTTTGTCAATGTTAGTGATTAAAACTATAAGTCTTGATTTCTAGTCTACTTATAGCTAAGTCTCGGACTAGGATAGAAAGTGTAGCTGTGCTCAAGACTCCATGACGATCATCATACAAAGACGAAGACCTACTCAAGGAACTTGTGGAACTTCATCGACTAAAAGGTATGCGGAGGCTTGAACTTATCTATCACTCAAAATTCTATCTACTATATCTCCTATCATGAGACAAAAGTCGTATTGCTATAGAGACTTTGATTATACACATTTTCTATTTCGAGCCAAGTTTATCTCGCGTATCTATTTCTCGAAATATGTGTTGGAAAGTCATATTCAGTTTCAATTACTTGAAAATGGCTTTGACGATAAATGGTTTGTGAATAACAATCATATAACGTCCTCTAAGAATGTTTCAATGATTGAAATGAGAGTTTAGAATATATAACCTTGGAAGGATATAAACATTGTGTAGTAACACATATGTGTATAAGTCATTATTCCTTGAACCAAAGTATGCGTACTTTGCTGCTCAGAAAAACCAGAACTAAAGTCCACGTACCAGTACGCGCACCGTCGGAAGTTCACGTCCGGTGAAAATTTGCTGGAGTTTTTGAACTAAAAACAATGATTATTCGTGAACTAGTCTGCGTACTAGTCCGCTTACTTAGGTTGGCTATTTTCTAACAATGATTATTCGTGAACTTAAACTAAGGAATGCAAAATTGCAAACCGTGGCTATAATGTTCATGAACTGATTCGAGTGAATCAAATCGTTTTCGCTTCGATTGTGTCTTGTATACTTCTATAAGATCTAAGCAATTGAACAACTATCTAACTAGTTCATTTGAGTCATTTGAACTAGTTGTGGTAAAGAAGAATATGGTTGATATATAAGTGCTCATATGGCTAACCATTTGGTTAACTATTGTTGAACCAACTAAGTGTACATGTTCGGGTACAGTTACACAAACCTAAATAAATGTGCATTTCATTTGTGTGTAACAAGCTAAGTTCGATCTAACAGTTGAAAGATATTAGCTTGAATCTAATCAGGTTTTCATCTAACAGTGAATATTGAATGATTTGTTACTAAGCTAACATTGATTGCAAACCCTGATTTGAAAGTCTATATAAAGGAGAACTCTAGCAACTGGGAAACCTAATCCCCACACCTTCTGTGTGATACTAGTTGTATTAGGTAGAGTCGATTCTCCTTTAACCTTAGGTTTCTTCTCGAGACCCTGTAGGTTAACGACTTGAAGGCTTTATTTGGATTGTGAAGCCATACCCAACTATTTTCTCTGTAGTTGCGTGATCTGATCTTGTTGTTTCTATCGTATTTGAGTACAATCGTAAGATTGTCTGGAGATTGATTTCTCTGATAGGAAATATATAAAAGAAGTCATAAACACCTTCGTCTCATCGTTTGTGATTCTGAAATATCTTCTTTCGCTAGTCGATTAAGATTATTGTGAGGTGAATGATAATTCTAGGTTGTTCTTCGGGAATATAAGTTTGGGTTATCAATTGGTTCTTGTTCACCTTGATTTATCAAAAGACGGAATAAAAACTCGTAGGTATTCATGTGGGAGACATAGTTATCTATTACCGTAGATTTTTTCTGTGTGATGCAGATTTGTTTATTAAAGTCTTCGACTTTGGGTCGTAGCAACTCTTAGTTGTGGGTGAGATCAGCTAAGAGAATCAAGTGCGTAGTATCCTGCTGGGATCAGAGACGTAAGAAGAGCAACTGTACCTTGGATCCGTGTGAGATTGATTGGGGCTCAACTACAGTCCAGACCGAAGATAGTTTGTAGTAGGCTAGTGTCTGTAGCGGCTTAATACAATGTGTGTTCAATCTGGATTAGGTCTCGGGGTTTTTCTGCATTTGCGGTTTCCTCGTTAACAAAACTCCTGGTGTCTGTGTTATTTCTTTTCCGCATTATATTTTGTTACATAATTGAAATATCACAGGTTTCGCGTTCAATCAATCAATTGGGAAATCCAACCTTTGGTTGTTGATTGAAATTGATTGATCCTTGAACATTGGTCTTTGGTAACGTTCAAGTAATTTCTCTTGTATTCAATTAGACTCGCAGATTTCTAATTGCTTGAGTAAGTATTGGATCGAGAAAGTGAGATATAACTCTTTGATATACTTTTATTAAGATTGAGTCTGACTGTCTAGTTGATTCTCTTAAAAGTATATTGGAGTTTGTCCATACAGATTGCTAAGAGAAATATTGGGTGTGGTTGTTAGACCCCCGCTTTTTCAGGGTTCATAATCTTTGGTGCGCACAATACTTGTTTCGGTATAGAGGATCCAACTATAATCGGTTTATCCTTGTGATAGATTTGATTGATTAGTTGTGTAAATCAGCATCAATACAATTCTTTGTGATTAAAAGTATTGATTGCAAAATCTTAACAATTACCTTTGGTAGTTGATAATAAGATAGATCTAAGAACCTGACGAAGGAGTTTATTGAGATAAACAGAAGCGTCGAACTCATATCACTTGGTTAAAAAGAGTTGCTACCAAACAGATTTGTTGTTGTTTTACTGTTTGGAATACGAACCAAAGGAATTGTTCCAAGTACGTGACTTATTCATAAGTTGGAGGCGTGGGAATACAGACAGAACTAGGTGAACTATAGGTTTTGTTGCTTGGTCTCAACTATACGAAGTTGGTTTGATTTTGTATAGCGACTTAATCCTGAGAGTATTCAGTTCTGGACAAGGTCCCGCGGTTTTTCTGCATTTGCGGTTTCCTCGTTAACAAAATCTTGATGTGTCTTTTAATTTTCTATTTCCACAATTATAATTGTTTTTATTATAATTAGAAGTAAAATAAACAAACGTTAATTCCTATTTTACTTGATAGTAATCCTATTGTGTTTGGTTAAGTATGAGCCTCTTATCAAGTAAACATACTTCGTTGTTGTATTGTCTCCATCTCGTATCCATAGACGACCACACGAAGTGTGAACTTATTAGTTGTATTGTCTCGACTCAGTCCATACACAATCACTTCCATAGAAAGGACTTATAGGCAGGAAAAGTTTTAGCTTGAGGTATATTTGGGTACCTTCGCCTTTTCAACTGGTATCAGAGGAGGCAAACACGAAAAGGTCTAACAATCTGTGTTTGGTGCGATCCAACCTATAAGAATGAACTTGAGTTCTTATGAATCAACTTCAATTAACGTACCGCCAAGATTTGACGGAACAAACTATTTATGGTGGAAATCAACTATGGGATCTTTTCTTCAATCACGAGACTTTAATACATGGCTATTAGTCATTGATGGTTATAATTACCCAATGGTAGAAAATTCGGAAACTGATTTTAAACGCTTAGTGGATTTTCCAAACGAATAAAAGGCTTTTGCTAAGCAGAATTCAGATGGTTTAAATGCTATTATTCATGTTCTAAGTCACGATTTACAACATCATGTTTCTACAAGTCAAATATCGAAAGAAGCTTGGGATAATAATCTTCAGATCGTATTCAAAGGAAACACTTCAGAGAAAGAAGCTAGACTTCAAACTCTTACGTCCGATTGGGAAAACCTTCGAATGGATGACAACGACACTTTTTAAGAGTTTCATCTTAAACTATACTGAGATAATTAATGCCTATTTCTCTCTTGGAAAGACTATTTCTGAAAAGGATATAGTGTGCAAAATTCTCAGATCGTTGCCATCTAGATACGATTCTAAAAAACATGCAATCATTGAAGCTAATTGAAAAGGAGAGGGTACCCAAATATACCTCAAGCTAAAACTTTTCCTACCTATAAGTCCTTTCCCCGAAAGTGATTGTCTATGGACTGAGTCGAAACAATACAACTAATCGGTTCACACTTCGTGTGATCGTATATGGATACGAGATCGAGACAATATAATAAAGAAGTATGTTTACTTGATAAGAGGTTCGGACTTAACCAAACATAATAGGATTACTATCAAGTAAAATAGGAATTAACGTTTGTGTAATTTACTTTAAATTATAATAACGACAATTATAATTGCGAAAAATAAAAGTAAATGACACAACAAGATTTCATTAACCAGGAAACTACAAATGCAGAAAAACCCCGGGACCTTGTCCAGAATTGAATACTCTCAGGATTAAGCCGCTATGCAAAATCAAACCAACTTCGTATAGTTGAGTCCAAGCAACTAAACCTATAGTTCACCTAGTTCCGTCTGTATTCCCACGCCTCCAACTTATGAATAAGTCACGTACTTGGAACAATTCCTTTGGTTCGTATTCCAAACAGTAAAGGAACAACAAATCTGTTTGGTAGCAACTCTTTTCAACCAAGTGATTTGAGTTCGAAAAAGGCTCCTCTGTTTATTTTAATAAACTCATTCGTCAGGTTCTTAGATCTATCTTATTCTCAACTACCAAAGGTAATTGTTAAAATTTCGCAACCAATACTTTTAATCACAAAGAATTGTATTGATGCCGATCTACACAACTAATCAATCTAATCTACCACAAGGATAAACCAATTATAGTTGGATCCTCTATGCTGAAACAAGTATTGTGCACACCAAGGATTATGAACCCCAAATCAGAAATCTTCAATATCTTCTTTGTCTTCAAATCTAATTATATCTTCAATAAACGCCTGCACACAACAACTTGAATCTCTTGTGATCAATCACGCACAGAACGGAGTCTATTAACAATGGATTATCACAAGACGTCTTTAGATCTACAAACAGTCTAAAGATCCCTGTCGAAACTTCGATCTAGTTTGAGTGAATCTTTTATCAGAAGAGACGATTCTCAAGCATAAACAAACTAGGTGCAATCAAAGTTCAACCACCGTTAGTCGATCAAATCAATCGAAAACACAAGATAAACCGCAATTATCTAGTTTCCCACCAACGGTACTAATAGATCTTCTTAATCCCAAAGAAGAATTTAAACTGATCGGCCGTAAGAGATTTCGCCTAATTAGGTTACTCTCCTCTCCGAATAGGTGGCTTCACCAGTAACAACACAACCGAGGAAGTTTGCCGTCACGAAGGATTAGTTTTCTAGAAATGCAAACTTCAAGTATTTATAGACAAGGAAGTTTGGACACCAAGGAATTTCCAAAACCGAAAATATTCTCAAGATATGCAATATATTCCAAATTCGGTTTCCATAATTCCTGGAAATGCTTGTCCAAAATAATGACCGAAAATCTCTTTGGAAAATCTTCAACTATAAATGCACATTACTAATTTTCATTTTCCTGAAATAAAATTAAAAACCTTAAATAAAAGATTCTTAACTTATTTATGTTTGGATCCTAGGATTCTCTTCCTTTCGCTATTAAGGAATAACTTTGAACAATTAAAGATAAGTGTTACTGCACATGTTCAAAGTATGTCGACATCCTTACTTTATAAGTCCTCTTTCATACTTACAATCTTGAAACCAATGTGCCACACTTCCAAACAAGTTTAGAATTGGTTCATCTGACTTTCAAGAACTATGTGATTGATCAAGAACACTCAATCACCATTCATGGGTTTAACGGTTCTACCAAAATAAGTTTCGGTTCTACCTCCATGTGAGTACTGTGCATAGTCACACTAGCTTTCCAAAATTCGGTTGACTAGGTACTAGGATCGGTTCCCCACATATATATGGTATCTAACTTGAATGTGTTGCACATGTCCATAGGATCGGTTCCCCTTTCTGCTAAAACATGATGCACCTCATACAAGAATCAATTCTTTTTTGTGATGTGTTGCACCTCTTACTAGGATCGGTTCCCCTTTACCCAGAGTCGGTCTTACAAAATCACAAACTCGATCATACCATCTCAGGTGATTACTTAAGATCGGTTTCACGTTTGAACTTTTAGGTTCAACTTCTAATCTTGATGTAAGATCATGATGTTTGAAGAACTTATTCTCCCTTTTGAAGAGATCTTTGATCTACATTTAGATCTTGATTTTTCGGTTTTATACAGTCTCTCTCTGTTTAGTATTAGGACATTGCCTTTGATAATGCCCTTTTTGCTTGCACACGTAGCAAACACCAGAAATATTACGTTTTCTGGATATGGATTCCTCAAGTTTGTTTAGTCTTACCTCCTTGACTCTTGAAGCATTCATACCCGGTGATGACTCTTCAAAACAATCGAGACTATCTCTCAGTTTCTGATTCTCTGCTTTTAACTTCCTTATCTCATGTTGACAACATTGAATATCGAAGATGACTTTAGACACTTGTACTCTTTCGGAGCATTGAGTAACCTCGATTTTCTTTAGTCGCTTGTTAAATTTATCTTTATCATTCAGAAAACTCTGTTTAAGTTGATCAAGCGATGATTTTATTTCAACAATGTCAGATTTAAGAAGGTGAGTTCTTTTATCTTTACATGGAAATATTTCCTTAAAAATCTAAGGGGTAAACTCTTCTTGAGTATCTATAGTTGGAAGAATTTCAGAGTTATAGACTTCTGCAATAGTTGCAACATGATCTATTTCATCAACTTGATCACTCTCATTAGGACAATAATCAAGTGTGGCAATGTAAGCATTTATTTTCCACTGTGTGTCCTTAGTTGGACAATCTGGAGAGATATGGCCAAAACCTCTACACTTGTAGCATTGAGGAATAATATCATCATCATCCCAGGTGTCTTCACTTTTATATGAAGGAACATGTTTTCCTTTTGACACAAGTGCTTTTCTTTTTCGATGTTTCAACAGTTTCTTGAATCATTGAGTAAGAAGAGACAACTGATGATTTAGTTCAGCTTCATCTTCAGCAGTTCGATCTTTCTAATCTTCGAAATCTTCCAAATATTGAGTCGAAACCCTCTTTATGGCTTTGTAGGCCAGATTGTCTTTTTGTTTATACAAATTTTCTTGACCAAATATCTTTAGTTTTCCAATTAGGGAACTTCTAGATAGAGACGAAAGATCATTAGTGTCAGAGCATAGCTCGGTTGAACCCACCAAGAGTGGTATGTCAAGTTTGGTTGTCATATTTTAGTGAATCAAAACTCATTTAAAGAGTCGCTTGATTATGTACTAGAGTCAACTTAGTATATGATAGCTTGAAAGTATTAGGAAATGAGACATTACAAGTATTTCGAAGACTTGAAGAAGTGAAGAAGTAAGAAGCTACAACGACAACATCATCCTTCCACTTGAGGTTAGTGATATGTATGGGTTTATTCATCCAAGGAAACAATGTTTTACATTTGTTTTAAGGAAGTAAATTCATGAACTTGTTTTTTGAATCGAAAAGGAAATCGCCATGCGTTATTGGTATTGTTATTCATTGCATATCTTGTGAACAACCAATATGTGTGATTAGTATAACCACTCATGACTTGTTTGTGTTCTTGGCAAAACTATTCACAAAGGTCTGACTTTTGTATTGGTATGACTTTTATTAGTGAAGCCGATCTTAAATAATCACCTGAGATGGTATGATCGAGTTTGTGATTTTGTAATACAGACTCTGGGTAAAGGGGAACCGATCCTAGTAATAGGTGCAACACATCACAAAGGGGAGTCGATCCTTGTATGAGGTGCAACATGTTTTAGCAGAAAGGGGAACCGATCCTATGGACATGTGCAACAAATTCAAGTTAGATACCATATATATATGGAGAACCGATCCTAGTACCTAGTCAACCGAATTTTGGAAAGCTAGTGTGACTGTGTACAGTACTCACATGGAGGTAGAGCCGAAACTTGTTTTGGTAGAACCGTTGAACCCATGAATGGTGATTGAGTGTTCTTGATCAATCACATAGTTCTTGAAAGTCAGATGAACCAATTTTAAACTTGTTTGGAAGTGTGGCAAATCGGTTTCAAGATTCTAAGTATGAAAGAGGACTTACAAAGTAAGGATGTCGACATACTTTGAACATGTGCATTAACGCTTATCTTTAATTGTTCAAAGTTATTCCTTAATGGCTAAAGGAAGAGAATCCCAGGATCGAAACATAAATAAGTTAAGAATCTTTTATTTAAGGTTTTTAATTTTATTTTAGGAAAATGAGAATTAGTAATGTGCATTTACTAGTTGAAGATTTTCCAAAGAGATTTTCGGTCATTACTTGGGACAGAGCATTTCCAGGAATTATGGAAACTGAATTTGGAATATATTGCATATCTTGAGAATATTTTCGGTTTTGGAAAATCCTTGGTGTCCAAACTTCCTTGTCTATAAATACTTGAAGTTTGCATTTCTAGCAAATTAATCCTTCGTGACAGCAAGCTTCCTCGGTTGTGTTGTTACTGGTGAAGCCGCCTATTCGAAGAGGAGAGTAACCTAATTAGGTGAAATCTCTTACGGCCGCTCAGTTTAAAGTCTTCTTTGGGATTGAGAAGCTCTATTAGTACCGTTGGTGGGAAACTAGATAATTGCGGTTTATCTTGTGTTTTCGATTGATTTGATCGACTAATGGTGGTTGAACTTTGATTGCACCTAGTTTGTTTATGCTTTAGAATCTTCTCTTCTGATAGAAGATTCACTCAAACTAGATCGAAGTTTCGAAAGGGATCTTTACACTGTTTGTAGATCTAAAGACGTCTTGTGATAATCTATTGTTAACAGACTCCGTTCTGTGCGTGATTGATCACAAGAGATTCAAGTTGTTGTGTGCAGGAGTTTATTGAAGATCTAAGAAGATTTGAATACAAAGAAGATATTGAAGATTTCTGATTTGGGGTTCATAATCTTTGGTGTGCACAATACTTGTTTCGGTATAGAGGATCCAACTATAATTGGTTTATCCTTTTGGTAGATTATATTGATTAGTTGTGTAGATCGGCATCAATACAATTCTTTGTGATTAAAAGTATTGATTGCAAAATCTTAACAATTACCTTTGGTAGTTGAGAATAAGATAGATCTAAGACCCTGACGAATGAGTTTATTGAGATAAACAGAGGAGCCTTTGTCGAACTCAAATCACTTGGTTGAAAAGATTTGCTACCAAATAGATTTGTTGTTCATTTACTGTTTGGAATACGAACCAAAGGAATTGTTCCAAGTACGTGACTTATTCATAAGTTGGAGGCGTGGGAATACAGACGGTGAAAATGTGGGGGGTCTAACTACCTCACCCAATATTTCGATTAGCAATCTGTATGGACTAACTTTAATATACTTTTAATAGAATCAACTAGACATTCAGATTCAATCTTAATAAAAAGTATATCAACGAGTTAATATCTCTATCTCTCGATTTGATCTATACTCAAACAAATATAAATCTGTGAGTATTTATCAAATACAAGAGATATAAACTTGGATGGTACCAAAGACCAATATCCAAGGATCAATCAATTTCCAATCAATAACCAAAGGTTGGATTTCACAATTGATCGATACAACGTACAACCTGTGATATTTAAATTATATAACAAAATATAATGTGGAATAGAAATAACACAGACACCAGAAGTTTTGTTAACGAGGAAACCGAAAATGCAGAAAAACCCCGGGACCTAGTCCAGATTGAACACCACACTGTATTAAGCCGCTACAGACACTAACCTACTACAAACTAAATTCGGTCTGGACTGTAGTTGAACCCTAATCAATCTCACACTTATTCAAGGTACAGTTGCGCTCCTTACGTCTCTGATCCCAGCAGGATACTACGCACTTGATTCCCTTAGCTGATCTCACCCAAAACTAAGAGTTGCTACGACCCAAAGTCGAAGACTTGAATAAAAAAATTTGTATCACACAGAAAAGTCTACGATAATAGATAAATTTGTCTCCCACGGATAAACCTAAGAGTTTGTTCCGTCTTTTGATAGAAATCAAGGTGAACATGAACTAATTGATAACCCGGACTTATATTCCCAAAGAACAACCTAGAATTATCAACCACCTCCCAATAATCTTAATCGTACGGTAGTGAAACAAGATATTGTGGAATCACAAACGATGAGACGAAGATGTTTGTGATTTCTTTTTATATTTCCATATCGGAGATATAATCTCAAGTAAATTATTAAATTGAACTCGTACGATAGAAATTGGCAAGATCAGATCGCTCAACTACAAATAAGTAGTTTCGTCTGGCTTCACAATCCCAATGAAGTCTTTAAGTCGTTAACCTACAGGGTCTCGAGAAGAAACCTAAGGTTAAAGGAGAATTGACTCTAGCAAAACCAACTAGTATCACACAGTAGGTGTGGGGATTAGTTTTTCCGGTTGCTATAGTTCTCCCTTGTATAGTTTTCAAATCAGGGTTTGCAATCTATGTTAGCTTAGTAACAAAGCATTCAATATTCACCATTAGATGAAAACCTGATTAGATACAAGTTAATATCTTTCAACCGTTGGATCGAAACTTAGCTTGTCACACACAAATGAAATGTATTTCATTTAGGTTTGAGTAACCGTACCTAAACGTGTACACTTAGTTGGTTCACAAATAGTTAACCAATAGTTAGCCATATGAGCACTTTAATATTAATCGTATTCATCTTTCTCATAACTAGTTCAAATGACTCATAAGATCGTTGAAGAGTTGTTCAATTTCTTAGGTCTTTATTCATAGACACAATTGAAACAAAATCGGCTTGATTCATTTGAATCAATTCATGAACAATATAGCCACGGTTTGCAAAGATTGCATTCCTTATAATTTATTGTTTTAAGTTCATGAACTACCGATTTGAGAAATAACCAGCTTGGGTACGCGTACGGGTATGTGTACTTTAGCTACCAGATTTGAGTTAGTTTTGGTTTCCAAACTCAGCAGAATTTTTCGGATAAAACTTTGTAGCTTCTCGTCCACATGCTTGATCTCCTTGGTGCTTCAACATTACTCGAAAACTTCGTCTTTTCCAAGTACTCTCAAGATTCCATAGATGTTCAGTTTAGCATCATAGTTGTTGAAGATACGTAGCCATAACAATGAGAAAACAAAATCTCTCGATCATTGTTATAAAATGCCATAGTATTATTACACAGTATCAAAGTTCAATTGTATCACAACTTTGACAACAATACTATGATGATATGTATCACTCTCCCTTAGTCAATACTTTCATCTCAACATGAAAACCACTCCCCCTTACATAATGATCCGAAAACCATATGTATTTGTAGTGTGAACTACATATTAATTATCCCCCTTTTTGTCAATAAAATTGGCAAAGGTACGAAAACGGGATCCTAGTGAAATTTTCATGGAGACGCTTCAAGACCAAAGAAAAGTATATATCAACTTTGTTTAGATGCAATCATAAAGCCAAATCTAAATGCATTCATCACGGAGTTTACAAAGATACAAGATAACTCCTCAAATATTCCACAGCCGCACTCCCCACAAAGATATGGAAATTAAGCGCAAGTTCAAAAGAACTCTCCCCCATTTGATGTCATTCCCGAAAGAACAAAAAGAGCGACCTTACTTTTACGAGAAATGAAGGATTTCTTTGGACACCAAAAAACCATAAGAATGATTTTGTATCCAAAATTCTCAATTAAACTAATCACAAGAGAACCCATGATTAATTTAATCGGAATACACAAACGAATCTATGATTAGTCTAGTTGGAAATTCTCACATAAGAAGACTTATGGAACCGCACAGTATATACATAAAATATGGATCAGAGAAGATCAATACTGCGGAATAGACAAGGATTCATTCTATTTTCGATCACTATTTGCACAATGACATACAATAGACATAATCCTCGTAAACAAAAGATTTTAACCTATCTTCCATCAATAAATGACATAATAGGCTTAACTTTTGGTTGTCAAAAGTTCATCAATCTTGTATTAATACATGGATATCGACATATGAAAGAGATAACTTTTGACATCGTATGGCACAATAATAGTTCACGGACGCAAACACACATATCCCATAACATATTGCAATATATAAAACCATAAAGATTAATACTGCAAAAATCATCTTCCAAATCAATTTTAGAATTTAAATAAATAAATATAAAAACATTGCAAGATGAAAACGTTGGACATAGCTATATGTACTCACAATAATGGCTATTCCAAACCCTAGTTATCCTTCTTAAACAAAACAAGAATAAAAATTCTCTTAAGAAGTTTCCTAGATATAAGCAATTTAACACCAATATAAATAAGCAAGAGAAACTACTCATCGTCTTCATCTTCGGAGGTCATGAAAGTGGAACGAACCTTGTCCATGTCTTCTTTAATATCGGGGTACTTGGTAGCAATCACAAGTAATTGTTCTTGAACACAATTTACTTTGGTATTCAACTTACAAATACCTTTGTAAGTTTGGCGAAGAAGCTTCGTAGAAGGATCACTCGAGCCATCAATTGTGTTACACCTTTGTCTCTTGCAAGCATATTCCTTCATTCGATTGAAGGTACACGGCCGAACAATCTTGGGGGTTCCAATGGAGTTCCCAATGGGTTCAATGGAGAAGTTGCGACAAATACGCTCAATCAAGCATGGGTAGCCTAACTTCTTGTCGACGGAAGTCATTTCTAACATTTGAAAAATAATGAATCCACAAATGTCAAAATCTTTTGTTTCCATCACAAGGTAATAGACCAATTCCGCAAACTCACGACTCCAACGAGAATTCTCAACCGTAGAAGGACAAAGTTTAGAAATACCCAATTTTCCAAAAGACTTTAGAGGAAAATCTAGTTGATTAGTAGGAAATTTTCCTCTATTCCACATAACACTTTTACCACAAAGACCATTTGAGATGGTTTCATGTGAGGGTCTTTCATTGCTTGGTATAGGAAGGCGAAAATTACCCAAAGGAATTTTGGTAATCTTTGAAATCAATTCTCTATTAACTAGAATCTTTTTTCTATTGACCATGGTCTTAAATTCCATGTCATCAAGAACAACATCATGAATGTTGGCATAAAAGATTCTAGTAAGAGTATCAAAACCTTCACCAAGTCCATCAAAGATGTTTCGAAGCTTGAATTTTTCAAAGCAAGATAAATCCTCCTTATACCCACTAACATCATCAAATTTCCTTTCTAGAATAAACCCAGTAGTAGAAATCTTTTCAAACACCTTGCCACAGGATTCATTAACAAATCTAATCCTAATAGAATTTTGTTCAATAGGAAGATTCATTGAAGAGGATGAAGAACCTAGGTTATTTGAAAATCCTTTTGAAGCCTTAACATTCTTCATGATTCTAGAAGGAAATAAGGAGTGGAAAAGAGATTACTTACTTGACTAGTTTCTTGAGGAATCCCTTCACAAAAAAAGATCTCCAAGGAGCTTTAATGGAGAAAATACATGAACCCTAATAGTTCACGTACGCGGACTGATGAGGGAGGAAGAAAGGTATGCGTACCCGTACTTCTTTTATACCCACACATGGGCTTGGACCTGTACACGAACCGCGACCCACAAAAGGAAAGTAGGATTTTTAGAAGTACACATACAGGGAGTAAATAACCGTATTTAGAAGGGAAAAGGGTACCTACACCACCTTTTGAAGAGCTTTTGTCAGAAAACTTAAAGAAAAGATTACATAAACAAAGTCAAACCGTCACTTGCATCATTTCAAGTTATATACAAATGAGGTGGAGCCAATCCTGAAATCAGGTGGTGGAAGGTGCAGAGGATTTTTCATGCAATTTTTTCGGTTGACATTTGTGATCAGAATCAGGAGCATAATCATAGTGATAATACTCAGAGTTCTTTAAGATCTTTTTCTTATGACACGGAAATGACTTTTTCTGATAGATGGTTCCTTTACCAACCTCATAGGAAATATTTTTATCAACTTCACATGAGTAGGTAGTTGGAACAGTTTGTACATCATGAGACCATGATTTGAAGGGTACAAATTTTTTATCAAAATGATTCAAATTCTCTATAGAATTAATCTTTTCTAAGAAGTTAAAGACATTTTCAAACGCTCTAAACAGATTCTTGTCAATTGATCCTTTATGATAGTATTCCTCAAAGAGATTTAGAGTAATTCTTGTGAGGGTCCATACCTTTGAGCGTTGAACATGTTTTCTTTGATAATTCCCTTTAGAGAGGTTTTTAATTTTTTCCTTAGATCGTTTATTCACATCTAGATTTTCCGATATTCTAGAAGGTATGAGATTATCATGAGAGACCGTAGTTTTGAAGAATAATAATCTTTGAACAATCTTTAAGGAACTCTGGTGTGCATTACAGATGCCATGAGCAAGCCTCCCGGAAAGATTTCCCATAGGGATAGACTTTTGAGGATCGGACAAACACAAACTTATAAGGTTTAAGGTGTTTGCCAGCTCTGATACCAATTGAAAATGCGGGGGTCTAACAACCTCACCCAATATTTCGGTTAGCAATCTGTATGGACTAAATCTAATATACTTTTAAGAGAATCAACTAGACAGTCAAACTCGATCTTAATAAAAAGTATATCAAGGAGTTTGAAAAGGAGTTTGAAAAGGAGAGGGTACCCAAATATACCTCAAGCTAAAACTTTTCCTTCCTATAAGTCATTTCTCCGAAAGTGGTTGTCTATGGACTGAGTCGAGACAATACAACTAATCGGTTCACACTTCGTGTGATCGTCTATGGATACGAGATCGAGAAAATACAACAACAAAGTATGTTTACTTGATAAGAGGTTCGGACTTAACCAAACACAATTGGATTACCATCAAGTAAAATATGAATTAACGTTTGTGTAATTTACTTTAAATTATAATAACAACATTTATAATTGCAGAAAATAAAAGTAAATGACACAGCAAGATTTTGTTAACGAGAAAAACCGCAAATGCAGAAAAACCCCGGGACCTTGTCCAGAATTGAATACTTTCAGGATTAATCCGCTATACAAAATAAACCAACTTCGTATAGTTGAGACCAAGCAATTAAACCTATAGTTCACCTAGTTCCGTATGTATTCCCACGTCTCCAACTTATAAATAAGTCACGTACTTGGAACAATTCCTTTGGTTCGTATTCCAAATAGTAAAGGAACAAGAAATCTGTTTGGTAGCAACTCTCTTCAACCAAGTGATATGAGTCGGACAAATGCTCTTCTGTTTATCTTAACATAAACTCCTTCGTCAGGTTCTTAGATCTATCTTATTTCAATTACCCAAAGTAATCATAAGATTTTTCAATCAATACCTTTAATCCCAAGGAACCGTATTGATGCCGATCTACTCAACTATTTTATCCAATCTACCACAAGGATAAACCGATTATAGTGAGATCCTCTTTTTACCAAAACAAGTATTGTGCACACCAAAGATTTATATAACCAAGTCAGAAATCTTCTATCTCTTTTTTGTCTTCAAATCTTCTAAGATCTTCAATAAACACCTGCACACAACTACTTGAATCTCTTGTGATCAATGACACACATAACGGAGTATGTTAACAATGGATTATCACAAGATCGTCTTTAGAACTAACAACAGTCTAAAGATCCCTGTCGAAACTTCGAACTAGTTTGAGTGAATCTTATATCAGAAGAGAAGATTCTCAAGCATAAACAAACTAGGTGCAATCAAAGTTCAACCACCGTTAGTCAATAAAATCAATTGAAAACAAAAGATAAACCGTAATTATCTAGTTTCCCACCAACGGTACACGCTAGAGCTTCTCAATCCCAAAGAAGTCTTTAAATTGAGCGGTCGTAAGATATTTCGCCTAATTAGGTTACTCTCCTCTCCGAATAGGCGGCTTCACCAGTAACAGTACAACAGAGGAAGTTTACTGTCACGAAGGATTAGTTTGCTATAAATGCAAACTTCAAGTATTTATAGACAAGGAAGTTTGGACACCAAGGAATTTCCAAAACCGAAAATATTCTCAAGATATTCAATAATAATTTCCATATTCGGTTTTCATAATTCATGAGAATGCTCTGTCCAAAATAATGATCGAAAATCTCCTTGGAAAATCTTTAACTAGCAAATGCACATTATTAATTCTTATTTTCCATATATAATTAAAGATTCTTAACTTATTTAATTTCGATCCTAGGATTTACTTCCTTCTTAGCCGTGAAGGAATATCTTTGAACAATAAAAGATACGCATAAATGCACGTGTTCAAAGTGTGTCGACATCCTTACTTTATAAGTCCTCTTTCATACTTACACACTTGAAAACGATTTACCACGCTTCCAAACAAGTTTAGAATTGGTTCACATGACTTTCAAGAGATATGCGATTGATTAAGAACTCTCAATCACAAATCATGGGTTTAACGGTTCTACCAAAACAAGTTTCGGTTCTACCTCCATGTGAGTATTGTGCATAGTTACACTAGCTTCCCAAAATTCGGTTGACTAGGTACTAGGATCGGTTCCCCCACATATATATGGTATCTAACTCATATGTGTTGCACATGTCCATAGGATCGGTTCCCCTTTGCCTAAAAACGTGTTGCACATGTCCATAGGATCGGTTCCCCTTTCTGCTGTAAACCTTGCTGCACCCCATACAAGGATCGATTCCCATTTGTGATGTGTTGCACCTCTTACCAAGATCGGCTCCCCTTTACCCAATGTTAGGTCTTACAAACTACACAAACTCGATCATACCATCAGGTGATTACTTAAGATCGGTTTCACTAATAAAAGTCACACTAATACAAAAGTCAGGCCTCATGTGAATAGTTTTACCAAGAACACAAACAAGTCATGAGCGGTTATACTAATCACACATATTGGTCGTTCATAAGATATGCAATGAAGAACAATCCCAATAACGCCTGGTGATTTTCTTTTCGATTCACAAAAAAGTTCATGAACTTACTTCCTTAAAACACATGTAAAAACATTGTTTTCTAGGATGAAATCCTCACCTCATACCCATACATAATCACAATAGCATTCTAACGATTATGTCGATATCTTATATACAAAGTTTAATGGTTAAGCAATAAACCTCGTATTGTATTCCTTAATACTATGTCTATCTAGAGTGTTCATGCTTCGCAGTTTTGTTTTCAATATGCACGACTTGAAAGATACGTTATGGAATGAAACAGTTCAAGTCAAATATCACTAACCTCAAGTGGAAGTATGATGTTGTGGTTGTAGCTCCTTACTTCTTCACTTCTTCAAGTCTTCGCAATACTTGTAATGTCTCATATCCTAATACTTTTCAAGCTAACCTATACGAAGTTGACTCTAGTACATTTAATCAAGCGACTCTTAAATGTGTTTTGGTTCACTAAAATATAACAACCAAACTTGACATACCAACGCTTGGTGGGTTCAACCGAGCTATGCTCTAACAGAGCTAATATCTTTATCTCTCGATTTGATCTATACTCAAACAAATAGAAATCTGTGAGTCTTTATCAACTATAAGAGATATAAACTTGGATGGTACCAAAGACCAACATCAAAGGATCAATCAATTTCCAATCAACAACCAAAGGTTGGATTTCACAATTGATCGATACAACGCACAACCTGTGATATTTCAATTATATAACAAAATATAATGCGAAATAGAAATAACACAGACACCAGAAGTTTTGTTAACGAGAAAACCGCAAATGCAGAAAAACCTCGGGACCTAGTCCAGATTGAACACCACACTGTATTAAGCCGCTACAGACACTAGCCTACTACAAACTAACTTCGGTCTGGACTGTAGTTGAACGCCAATCAATATCACAATGATTCAAGGTACAGTTGCGCTACTTACGTCTCTGATCCCAGCAGGATACTACGTACTTGATTCCCTTAGATGATCTCACCCACAACCAAGAGTTGCTACGACCCAAAGTCGAAGACTTGAATAAACAAATCTGTTTCACACAGAAAAATCTACGATAATAGATAAATATGTCTCCCACAGATAAACCTACGAGTTTTGTTTCGTATTTTGATAAAATCAAGGTGAACATGAACTAATCGATCACCCGGACTTATATTCCCGAAGAACAACCTAGATTATCAATCACCTCACAATAATCTTAATCGTGTGGTAGCGAAACAAGATATTGCGGAATCACAAACGATGAGACGAAGATGTTGTGATTTCTTTTTATCTTGCCCTATTGGAGATATAATCTCAAGTCAATTCTTTCAAATGAACTCGTACGATAGAAAATGGCAAGATCAGATCGCTCAACTAAAAGAGAAGTAGTTTCGTCTGGCTTCACAATCCGAATGAAGTCTTTAAGTCGTTAACCTACAGGGTCTCGAGAAGAAACCTAAGGTTAAAGGAGAATCGACTCTAGCTAAACCAACTAGTATCACACAGTAGGTGTGGAGATTAGTTTTTCCAGTTTCTAGAGTTCTCCTTTATATAGTTTTCAAATCAGGGTTTGGAATCAATGTTAGCTTAGTCACAAAGCATTCAATATTCACTGTTAGATAAAAACATGATTAGATACAAGCTAATATCTTTCAACCGTTGGATCGAAACTTAGCTTGTCACACACAAATGAAATGTATTTCATTTAGGTTTGAGTAACCGTACCTAAACGTGTACACTTAGTTGGTTCACAAATAGTTAACCAATGGTTAGCCATATGAGCACTTCCATATTAACCGTATCCATCTTTCTCATAAATAGTTCAAATGACTCATAAGAACTAGTTGAAGAGTTGTTCAATGGCTTAGGTCTTTATTCATAGACACAATTGAAAAAAAAACGGTTTGGTTCATTTGAATCAATTCATGAACAATATAGGCACGGTTTGCAAAGATTACATTCTTATAATTTATTATTTTAAGTTCATGAACTACCGATTTGAGAAATAACCAGATTGGGTACGTGTACGGGTATGCGTACCTTATCTATCGGATTTGAGTTGGTTTTGGTTTCAAAACTCGGCAGAATTTTTCGGGTAGAAAAGTTCCGCTAGTACGCGTACCTAAGGTGACTGGTTTATGAGTTCGTAAACTCCAAACTCAGCAGAATTTTCCGGGAGGAAAATTTCCGCCAGTACGCGTACCAACCTGTCTCCTTCACCAATACCGTATGCACACACTTGGTTTCCGGTACATGGATTTATACACTAATGTGCGAACACACTATATATGTTTATATCCATAGATGGTAATCTCAACTCTACATTTCAATCATCGAAACATTCTTCTATAATGTTATAATAGTCGTTATTCACAACTATCGTCATCAAATCCATTTTCAAGATTGAAACGTCATTATGACTTTCGTCACGGGTAAAGATGAAAAATGGTTAAAGCGAAAGCTTGCCAACACATATTTCGAGAAAAATATAGGCGAGTAAACTCGGCTTGAAATAACAAATGTGTATGTATGAAAACTATCATACTTATACGGCTTTTGTCTCAAGAGTAGGAGATAGAGTAGATAGACTTTTGAGTGATAGATAAGTTCAAGTCTCCACATACCATTTATTCGGATGAAGTTCCACTGGTTCCTTGAGTAGTTCTTCGTCTTCATAAGATGATCGGAGTCTGGTGCTCAACTACACTTAACTATCCTAGTCTGAGACTTAGCTATAAGTAGACTAGAAATCAAGACACATAGTTTTGACAAACAAGCTTGAGATAGCAATGCTTGCGAGTTCGACCGAGAAATGCTCTAACAGACGGAACTAGGTGAACTATAGGTTTAGTTGCTTGGTCTAAACTATACGAAGTTGGTTTAATTTTGTATAGCGGCTTAATCCTGAGAGTATTCAATTCTGGACAAGGTCTTGGGATTTTTCTGCATTTGCGGTTTCCTCGTTAACAAAATCTTGTTGTGTCATTTACTTTTATTTTCTGAAATTATAATTGTTGTTATTATAATTTAAAGTAAATTATACAAACGTTAATTCCTATTTTACTTGATAATAATCCTATTGTGTTTGGTTAAGTCTGAACCTCTTATCAAGTAAACATACTTCGTTGTTGTATTGTCTGGATCTCATATCCATATACGATCACACGAAGTGTGAACCGATTAGTTGTATTGTCTCGACTCAGTCCATAGACAATCACTTTCAGAGAAAGGACTTATAGGTAGGAAAAGTTTTAGCTTGAGGTATATTTGGGTACCCTCGCCTTTTCAGAAGGAGTGACCTTTTCCTTTCCTTTCATATTCTACCGAAGCCTAAATAATAAAGTTCTCCCATGAAAATGAAACTACGACTAATAAAAATATGAAACAAGATACATAGAGGTATGTTCGGCTAGGTGATGGTTTTTTATAGTTAGTCGAACCCATTATATCATTCACAGCTTTAGAGATTCGGTTAGAAGAACACAATTTATAGGTTGTCGAACCCCAAATGTTTGATGCGTGTCGTAACCACAACAAATTAATTAATATTTTTCTACCTAATTAACAAGTAATATAGGGTAGTCAAGTTCGTTCCCACGAGAAACAAGAGATTTTAAGTTGTAAAATTGTCACAAAAAGAGAGGTTAGATCAACAATCAAAAGTTTAAAGAAATCCTTCTTCGTTTCAAATCAATGATTCAAGTTATGTTCTTTTCCACTTTTTATTAGTCACAGATTATCACCAACCGTAGATATATCAGGATCGCTTAGCTAACCCCAAAATTTCTCGTTTCACTGAGTAACAGGTCCGCTTAGTTATCAGATTCTATTTTAAAGAACCACCTTGAGGTTCGCTTACAAGATGTAATTCAATGAACGCATTATGATTTATGAGTTTATGTTTAGTATTAGTAGTTAGACTCGGTTCACTCGGTCCACTTGCTAGCATTTTTTTCACACACAATTGCTCCACGGAATCCCTCCACAGTGTCTCGTGTTTTCAACTTATGTAAAGAGTCAAGAAACGATTACGTATTCCCTAACTTTCACTAGCTTTAGATTGAATTAACAAATCAATTTAGCGTGCACTCTAAAGAACCTATCAAACAATCATAAATACTCATATTAGTAAAAACAAACGATAATCATGTGAAAAACTTCAAAGTAGAATTAAAACAAAACTCAAATCACGTCAAGAACTAGGAATTCATCCCCAATCAATAATAAAATTAGCTACTCATGGTTTTGAAGTTCACAAAGATTAAAGAAAAGAGAAAGCAAACAAAAACCAAAGTGTAGTGTGTGTAGAGGTGTAAAGGTGTGTAAAAAGTGTATATGTGTAAAGTAGAGAACTTCTTTATAGACTTCAATTTTCCTACAATCCTCTTAATAATATGATCCCTTCCCAATATAAGTCTTCTTTCCAAGTCCAAGTCTTTCTCAAATCTTCCATTTCCTCTTTCCAAAATTAAGCTCAATTCTTCATCGGAAATCTAAGTCTTCACACTCCATGAGAGAAACCCACACCAAAATATGTTATTTTGGTTGTCCGAGAAGTCCTTGGAGTCACCGGAATATGGCAGGGAAAGTGCCTGCCTTCCACCTGAGTTTTGTCTTCGTCAGATCACCGTTAAACTTAACGATCAATATGGTCAAACCGTCAGTCAACTGGGTCAAAGAAGAAAGTTAATCGGCTCAAGACAGCTGTCTTAGTCAGGGTCTGAGTTATCTAACTCGGTCTTACTCTCCGAATTGGAACTAGAATAGTTGACTCGCCTTGAAATGATTTCAGCGGAGTCTCCCCTGTTTCTGGTGTTGTTTCGGCCGTTTTTCAGGCCATTTTTTTCTTCACTTGCCTGCACAATTCCTAGACATGCATCTACTCATTCAAGCATCATTATTGCAGCATCAATAGCATCATAACTCCTCAGTCTTCCCTTTACTGCATCCTGCAAACCCAATTTCAACACATCAACAGCATCAATACCCATTTGCTGCAACATCAACAACATCAGCTCCTCCTACAATTTATACCACCAGAACCCATTACTAACGAATCTTCTTAGTTCGACTACAACTGAATGCACCACTGCATCACCTTCAATCCCTTATCAAACCACAGACAACTCCATTATTCCTTCATGGCAGCAGATTCATGTATCATACCCAACCAAAATTCTCTCCAAAGCCATCTCCGACTCGAACCCATCTATGTTCTCCATCTAACCTTTCACAGCAGGAAACCCTAACTCATCTTATGAGCTCAATTTCTGCTTCTTCTTCTTCCAATCGAACCCATGAATATCAGCAACAAAATCATTATCTTCTGCCATTTATAAGTACCATGACCTTTTCTTCATTTCTCGGTCAAGGACTGTATCCAGATCCGTCTCCAATTTCTCTTGATTTTAATCAACAATTCCTTCTTTCTTGTTCTTGGCTGTCGTATGGAATTTGGGGAAGAACTGAGAAACTGATTTCTCTCGACCTAGGTTTAGGTCTCAAGTATGGGACGGCTATTTGTACCCCGCCGTGCATAGATATGGCCATCCAATGGTGTCCCTTAACCTCAGCTGGCTAGTTTTAGTATTCCTCCGACAAGAGTTGCACCTTAACCTTGGCCAGGTTTCCAATAGTGCTTACTCGTCAAATGACCCTTTTGCGCTTTCGGCTCAAATTCAATGATTTCTTCTCATTTTCTTCGCATGACCCCAGAGTACCTAATAAAACTCAAAACACACGTAAAATACATAATTCACAAGAAAAATAGTAAAGAAATCATAAACAATAGATAATAAATAGAGTGTATTCTACTCCTATCAATGTTGCTTACAACTTAGATGTTCGGTTAGAAGAAGAAAATCTATAGTTAGCTGAACCCGTTTTATTATTTACAACTTAGAGGCTCATTTAGGAGGTATGATCGATCGACTCAGCCTAACAAAGTATATTGCTTAACAAACACAAGGTTCAATTAGAAGGTATGATAAATCGACCTAACCGAACTATTTTTCGTGTGTTCTTTAAGTTGTGATGTTTACTAGGTTTTTCATAAATCTCCTAGCCGAACATATGTATGAAACTTCATTTTGAAACCCTAAATTTATGATTGCTACTCAATTTCAATTATACAAATCAAGGGATTTGTCAGAAATACCTTCTCATATAGATTTTGGAACAACCAGGTTCTGATTCTCGCGCTAAAGTCTCGATTTCGACTCAACTTGTTGTGTAACTTCTTCTTCAACTTGCGTTGGAAGGAGGAAGAAGCAGATTAAAGAAGAAAAATGGATCTGGGAGAATTTAGAGTTTAGTTTGATTAGGTCAAGCTAGGTTAAGTTATAAAGGGTATTAGTTTAGATTATACTATTAAATAAAGGATAAGTTGATTTTTCGCTCGTTCCCATATGTTATGATACCCCATATCACTCAACTATAGATGGAATAATCATTTAAGGGTTACCCTAAAAATCATGATCCTCAAAAAATCGTTTCAAGATAACCAAGTTGAACGCAATGCGATGGATTGAAAGTATTTCGGGATTGTGGGTATGTTGAGCTTTGTAAGGAGAGCATATCCCAAAACATTAGCTTCAAATACGTTACAATTTGATTTTGATTAAGAAAATATCTCCTAATGTGACATAGTGTGAAAATAAGTGTGCGAGAGGATCATACCTCAATATCTAAACCTCTTAAAATCTTTAGGTACTACCATATGAGTTCATTTTTTCATGTAGAACAAAAGCATTTTTGACCTTGGTTTTTTATTCCAACATAATCCTCTTTGAACAACATCAATTTTTCTCTTAGAGCAAGGGCTATGGAATGAGTGTATTTTTGCACTCATTCACTGCCAAATTAAGTGAGAGACTAGGTGAAAGAGAGTTTTTGCACGATGGAACGAGTAGAAAATAGACTAAGAGGCTTATCATTAGCCGCTTAAGAAGAAAAAAATTACCTAGACGGCTTATCTTTAGCGGTTTTGGATATATTTAGAGTTTTTTAATAATAAAACTAATGTGTGACCCGTTTTTTAGAGTTTTAAATAAATAGAAAAGCTAAAAAAATGCTTGAGAGGCAAATCCTTAGCCGCTCAAGGTTTTTTTTTCCCAAACATACGACATTCAGCCGTTTAGTGAAGACTTTCGACCACTCATTCGTCTTAATGAGTGTGTGAGTGATTTTTGACGAATGAGTGAGTGCTCTCACTCCATAGCTGCACCTAATTTGATCAAATCTAGTGAAACTCATTCATATTGAATGAGAATCCTCGCTCCATAGACTTTGCTCTTATAAAGAAAGAGAAAAAAAAATCATAAAGAAAGAGAAAAAAATTTGATTCATCATTCTGGTTAAAATTTAAGTAACCAGGTACAAAACAATGGGCGGTTCCGATGAGTTGCGACCCATCAAGCCCATTAAACCTTTTTAATACATTATCTTTTCCATTTTCAGAATGTAAACCGTTAGATCAATAATAGAGTCCCTTCGATACCCTTTTCAAAAACAAATCCAATTTCAAACTTTTTGAAAATCACACTTCATCCCGCTCTCTCTCTCGTCAGAACGCCCAAATCTGAGAGAGTTAACAGTCATTTCTAGGGTTTCAAGTTGAACTAAAGTCTAAACTATCGCATCTTCGATTCTCAATTCTTCCTTCGAAATCAGTGTATGCTCGCTCGAAAGAAAGTTTTGAGTTTGATAGAGAAAAATGTCGGCTCGCCATGAGAAGGAGAAAGGAGTAAATGTTCAAGTTCTTCTTCGTTGCAGGTATAAAAATTGTTCACTCTAATCAGGTTTAGGGTTTTGATTTTGGAATCTTTTTAGTTTTCAATTTTTCAATTTTTATTTTGGGAATATTTGAATTTTAGGGTTTTGAATGGATTTTTGAAATAGTAGATCTGTATTTGTTTCAGGCCGTTTAGTGATGATGAATTACGGAATAATGCACCGCAAGTTGTGACATGCAATGAGCATATGAGAGAAGTTTCTGTTTCTCAAAATATTGCTGGGAAACAGATTGATAGGGTTTTTACTTTTGATAAGGTACTCACTTTTTACTGTTGATGTTTGAGATTCATGTAATTAATTAACGTTTAGTGTTTATTTGACGAAGATGGGAAGTTAATTCTTTTAATTGATAACTTGTAGCTAGTGGAATTGCTGAAGATAGATTGTTAGAATTGAAATTCGATTGGATCACTTATCAGTATAAGCAGTATTACTTGATGTATTGCTAATGTCATCTGGATAGTAACATATTTAGTGAACAGCATTTGTTTCTTGTTGATCAGTTTTAGTGTAATCTAATAGAGGTACAAAGATCAGTTATACTGCCTCTGTGTCATTATAGTTACATAGTAGCTTCCATGTTTCTCAAGTTGTCTGTTTTTGCCATGAGAGGAGAGGGAGCGAGGGAGAGACAGAGAAATGATGTATAGTACCATTTTAAGTGATGCTTTTGAGATGCATGGTGTTAGTTGTTTTCATTTCTCTTAGTCGAAGCCGGTTGTTTTTAGATGGCAAAAAGCAAGTGAATCTGTATTATTGAGATGGTGATTAATGGTTCCATACATGTTGTTCACTAGTGTTGGTTAAAGAATGAAATGGATTTCTTTTTGTTAGTCTTTCGAAACTTCAAATTGCATTAGAATCAGCCTGGATTTTCAGAGGAACTAATATATGGTCTATGTAGGTTTTTGGTCCTACGGCGCAGCAAAGGGAGTTGTATGATCAAGCTGTTGTTCCTATCGTAAATGAAGTACTGGAAGGATTCAATTGCACAATATTTGCATATGGGCAAACTGGTACAGGAAAAACATTCACGATGGAAGGTGAATGTAGAAAATCCAAGGTAATATTGTTTCCATTTTAAATTATTTAGGACATAACCTCAGTTCTTCTCCTGCTCTCTTTGATACGTGGATTCTCTACTTTGACCTTACCTCCATTTTTTGGGCTTTGGTTTTGTTTGTGACTGTAGAGTGGGCCAAAGGGACAGTTGCCTTCTGAAGCAGGTGTCATTCCTAGAGCCGTCAAACAAATATTTGACACCTTAGAGGGCCAAAATGCGGAGTACAGCGTTAAAGTCACTTTTTTGGAGTTGTATAATGAAGAAATCACAGATTTACTTACTCCGGAAGAATTGACGAAAGTTACTTTGGAGGAGAAGCAGAAAAAGCAATTGGCTTTAATGGAGGATGGAAAAGGTGGTGTTCTTGTACGAGGCCTGGAGGAGGAAATAGTAACAAGTGCAAATGAGATATTTACTTTGCTCGAGAGGGGGTCGGCAAAACGTAGAACTGCAGAGACTTTGTTAAACAAACAATCTAGGTCATGCCTCATCCATTATGCCCATGAATTGCATTAACTCCAACTGTCTGCGTGTTTCTGATTCATTTTATTGTACTGTGGTTTGTGTTGTCATGCATTCAGCCGATCCCATTCGTTATTCTCCATTACAATTCACATAAAAGAGTCTACTCCAGAAGGTGAAGAGCTTATCAAATGTGGGAAGCTTAATTTGGTAGATTTAGCCGGGTCAGAGAACATTTCACGATCTGGTGCGAGAGAGGTACTTTGTGTGTAACCCACTAGCATACGTTACTTACACCATTTATTTTGTTGTTATATCAAGAAGTTTTGGGGAGACCTGAATCAAGCAGATTACTA
This sequence comes from Papaver somniferum, assembly GCF_003573695.1. Classification (NCBI taxonomy): domain Eukaryota; kingdom Viridiplantae; phylum Streptophyta; class Magnoliopsida; order Ranunculales; family Papaveraceae; genus Papaver; species Papaver somniferum. Next base: position 127,099,465 of record NC_039366.1, read on the forward strand.
ATATTTGATGCCGCCTCACAATTTTTGTGTTTAGTTGGCCTAGAATTTAGATTAATCTGAATGTATTTTTTTAACTAGTAAGAATGAAGTATGGTCATTGGAACATCTATCTACTTATGATAGCTTTTGGTTAAAAGTATATTTAATTAGCTGTGTATTAGTGTTCTTCCATAATGAATTTTGATACATAATAATATGATTGATCAAGATATATTCTTGGACTATCATTCTTTCGATATACTTGTTATCACTTCAAAATGTTTCGTACTCTTACATGCAGTTCATTTGGTTCTTATTATTAGGGTCGTGCAAGAGAAGCCGGTGAGATTAACAAAAGTCTACTTACTTTGGGCCGTGTCATAAGTGCGTTAGTAGAACATCTCGGACATGTTCCCTACAGGTCTTAAATCTGTATTCTTTACATACTAATTTTAACTATTTGATATTCTTTCCCTTTGTTCTCATGATAATCTTGTTATTCAGAGATAGCAAGCTTACTCGGTTACTCAGAGATTCATTGGGTGGAAGAACCAAAACATGCATCATAGCTACAGTGTCTCCAGCTGTTCACTGCCTTGAAGAAACCTTAAGTACTTTGGATTATGCTCATAGGGCAAAGAATATCAGAAATAAGCCAGAGGTTTGTTGTTCCTATACTTAGTTACTATTTCCCTTACCTAAATTGGTGTGAGTTTTGGTCATTCCACTTCAGCATTTCAGTACTTGTTTTTTTCTCATAATATAAGCTTCTCATCGTCGATGTATTTAATAGTTGGCTGAATCTCCCGATCTAAGATGCCTTTGTTTCAAGCACTTTCATGCACTAAAACATCCTTTGAGAAAATGATTTGGCTCAGCACTTATTTGTTATGTTCTTGTTTTCTCATCCTTCTGTTGGTTCTAGGTCAACCAAAAGATGACTAAACAAACCCTTATCAAGGACCTCTATGGAGAAATTGATCGACTTAAAGCAGGTAAGCAAGCTTTTCTTTTTTAGTGGTTTCAGAAAATGTTTACAATGCTGTTTGCTGAGAAACATATACTTGCTTTTGAAAGAGGTATATGCTGCACGTGAGAAGAATGGAGTTTACGTCCCAAAGGACCGTTACTACAAAGAGGAGAGCGAAAGGAAGGTAATTTGCTGTTCCATGGTGTTATTGTCTGCATGTGTTGCTTCTACTCCTCTGTCTTTTCATTTTAAGCTAAGCATCATATGCCCATTACCTTTGTAACTGAAACATTTTTTTTTTTTAATTTTTGTTTGTTAAAGGCAATGGCTGATCAGATTGAGCAGATGGGAATCACACTTGAAACACATCAGAAAGTGAGTTTAAGTTTTAAATGGTATTTATATGGGGCAAAGCTGTAACTAGTTATCCCATGACAGTCCCATAACTAGGGGTTTGATGTTTCATCTACAGCAAATGGAAGAGTTGCAAGAGAAATATGATGGTCAGGTCCAGCAGTCTTCTGATCTAAGCTGTAAACTTGAAGTTTCAGAGGTAATTCTTTTTGATTCGTTACTTTCTGTGCTGTTAGAACATAGAGACATGTCATTAACTTTAGCAAGATCTACAGAAAAATTTGGACGAAACCAGCAATTTACTGGTTAATACGAAGGAAGAACTGAAGAAATCTCAGTATGCTTTGAAGGAAAGAGATTACATTATAGCTGAACAGAGAAAATCAGGTGTGTAAAAGTTTTTACATTTTTGATGATGGATTGACATGTAATGGCATTCTCAATGTTTTGAACCTGTGCAACAGAAAATGCTTTGACTCATCAGGCATGTCTTCTGCGGGCAGACTTGGAAAAATCACTCAAGGATAATGCCTTGTTATTATCAAAAATAGGTATCGCTCTATTTATCAGCATGAAACTTAACCCAGTACCCCTTTGTTTTAAATCAATTGACAGTTTTAATTTATTTCCCTGTGATGCTGTGCAGTTAGAGAAGACAAGCTAAATGCTAAAAACAGGCTAGTGGTCAACAACTTTCAGGCGGATCTTACATCAAAGCTTGGTGCGCTTTGTAACACAGTCACTACGTCTATGTCTCAACAAGATGAACATCTTCAATGTGTTGAGAGACTATGCACTACGTTCTTGGATTTCCATGAGAAGGTATTTTATTCACTTAAACACAGATCACATCTTCATGTTATTTTCTTTTTTTTTGGGAAGAAGTATCATGTGGAACCTTGTTTAATAGAGTTCTTTTTAATAGTCCGTATCAGCTCTAAGGGAGAAAGTTTCGACTTCAAGGGCTACTTACATTTCTCATGTAGAAGCTGTACAAAATGTGGTACGCTTGCATGTGGCTGGTAGTAATGCTGGTTTGGAGGAGATTACTTCCTTGGCATCCGCCAATGCCAGTTCCATAAAACAAGTACGTAATAATTGTTAGCGAACCTATAGATGATTTCTGGTTTTTCATTATTCCATGAGTATCAAATTCGGCTCTCTTATACTTTTTGTTTTTGCGTGAATAAGTTTCTTAGTGCAGAATCAAAAGAAGCAAATTCTATATTTGGTGATCTTCAAAGTGTTATTTCAAGTCACCAGGGAGAGATGGCTCTTTTTGCGAAGGAATTGCGCGAGGTCTGTGTTGCCTTTAGTATGCATTTTTTTTTCTTACAATTTGCAGTATTTGGTTGAACTAGAATATACCAGTAAATGCTTGTGCACTGAGAATAACCGAAATATTCTGTTCCTATTTAGGGTGTTTATCTGATATTTGAATTTTTGTTGATGTGTTATAGAGATTCCATGCCAGCATTGACCGAACAAATGAGACATCAACTTTTATTCTTGGGCTTCTCAATAAGCTTGGAGAAGAATCACACAGGCTAGAAACCCATGAGAAACAATTTCATAATCTTCAAGAGAACAGCATAGCGGAATTTCAGAAAGTTTATGAGGTATCCTTGGCAGATTATTTAATTCAGAGACTTATTATTTATTTGACTTGTCTGATCTTTTCCTTTTATTAAGTGCAGGAACAATCGAAGTTGGAAGCCCAGAAGCTTGTGGCTGATATGACCAGCTTAGTTTCGGAACACATACGCCGTCAAAAGGAGCTTGTATGTTTTAATTCTCTTTGTTTTACTATAAGCTTTCCTTCTCTTGGTTTGTATGGTTGGTGAAATTGCAAAGTCGATATTGTAGGTTGATGGGAGACTTGTTGGTTTGAGAGGTAGTACTGTTGAAAATAAGGCATATGTGGACGAATACACCTCGTCAATGGCGGGAATCACCAAGGATGCCAAAAGAAAATGGGAGGAGTTCTCCAAGCAAGCAGAGAATGATGCCAAGGATGGTGCTGATTTTACTGCTGCAAAACATTGTCGCATGGAGTTACTCCATCAACAAAGGTTTGTGACCTATATTATTGTTATGGGCTGGCTGTTCTTTCTTTTTCTTGCATTGTTAATAACATGATCTCTTCTTTTTTCGAACTGTTTCAGTACTAGCACTGTCGAAGCTGCTTCTAAGCACCAGAAGCAGATGCTTGATTCTGTGAACGAGATGGGCGGTAAACATGTTTCAGCAGTTGAGTTATATATCAGGTCAGTTGGATTCATGATCTTGATGTTTACTATGTCTCATTCCTATCTAAGCTCATGATTTGAGGATGATTATTAACATGTCCTCCGTCTCAGCTGAACCGCACAGCTGTTTTCTATCCACGCTCATATATTGAGAAAAACACAAACAGTCAATTACTTCCATTTACTTCTTTTTCAAAACACTCGATCTTGTAAGAAATTAGTCGGCACATTTAAGAAAAAATGATTTGTAGACATTGTTGTTGTCTATCAGCAAATCCAGTTCAATTAGCATTGCTTTAGTTTACTATTTTCCTTTTTCTGCAGAAATGCCGCTGAGAGTAATAATCAACATGCTGTTGAGATTGATTCTGCACGAACTGCGGCAGAAGAAGTTGTTAAACAGAACAGTGAAGATATTCTTCGGCATTTTGAAAGTGAGACCTTTAACTACGTGCATTTTCTTAATTTGGTAGAATATTAGTATGATTTTATAGTCTTCAATCATGGTTTACAAATTGCGGCATTGGTCATCTAAACTTCGAAAATTTCCACAGGCATGTCAGGTCAAGAGAAACAGTCGATTGCCGGAATCAGGGCAGTTGTTGATTCCTCAGCTGATACTCTCCAGAAGTTCAGAAGTGATCATTCAGGCAAGGCTACAGAGATTGACGGACAAGCTCAGAATACTTTTCAGCATCAGTACCTGGTAAGACAGTCGTCTCATTGTACACCTATATGATTTTTTGCGAACTTCATATAATCAACCGTAACCACTACAAAGTGTCATTATGTTTCTTGTTACGCTGCCGTGTACTAATTTTACACTTCCTTCAAAAGAGCACATAACCGTCAGTCTTTTTTCTTTTGAAGAATTCTGGTGAATGTGACATGGGTTTTGATCTCTAAACATTTGCGCAGGATTATGAACCAAGCGGGACAACTCCAACTAAATCCGAAGTTGAAGTACCAAGCAAGGTCAAGATTGAGGAACTAAGGGCGATGCCAATGGAATCTCTGGTTGAAGATTACAGGGAAAAGCATCCGTACGAAGCTTTGTCATCATCACCATCAACTGAACAAAAACTCTCTTCTGCTGATCAAATAATGCCACGGTCACCTCTCACTCAATTAAACTGATCTTAACACATCTCCAGCTGGTGTGGTGATCTTGGTCCCCCATTTGTATGTTCTCCTGTAAGCAAGCTTTTGTTATTATTAGTATTGTATTTTGTTTTGAATCAGTTAGTAAAAAAAAAAAATGGAAAGAAAAAGAAATCAGGAGCGTATGTTTTGTCTGAGTTGATCTAGGTCCACAATATATATGAGTTAAGCGAGAAATAACAAATCCCACCTTGGGATTTCACCAGTTTCTTTTTTTGCTTTTGCATTTCCATTGTTGTAACTGTAAAAAAGAGCTTCCTCTGATAAGTTTCCTTTTTGATTATGTGCCTTCGACTGATAATTGAGCTTGTTGATAAATTTGCAAGACGAATCCCCATTCTGTTGCTCGGAATTAATTGCCCAGCGCGAATCTCTCTAATCTTTATGACTTAGTTCAAAAAAGGTTCAACCCCTGCACAGAAACCCTAGCATAGTTCTAGTAGTATCATGTGCACAGCCCATCTTTGATCAAAAAAAAAGTTGCAAACTCCAAAGCTCTTCAATTCCGTGAATCCTGCTTCTTCATAAGATTAGCTAATAACGCACTCCCCTTCATTCTCACACCAAAAAAAATCCTTTTGACTTCTGAAAGCAAAAGGTGTTAAGTTACGTTAGCACCTCTCCGTCTTCATCTTTCACACTTGCACTCTTTCTCCTTCTCCTTATAAAATCAAAATTCATTTCCTCTCTTGTCATTTGTTTGTTTGGAGTTCAATTCTTATATATATATATATATATATAGATTAAGATGCATAGATCGGCGAGCACGAGTAGAGCTTCAGAGGAGTTCTTAATCAATTTATCGCCCGGAACAAAGGGTTCTCCTGGGATGATGATAAAAACAGCTGCTGCAGATATTGATAAAATTCCGATATATAATCTGTTAGGTTCTGATGTTGGTGCTACTAGTAAGAAAGATAGTCATGTTAAGCCAGGAGAAAATGTGGTTCATCTTATTCCCGTAATCCTTGTTCTATGTGCTTTCATTCTTTGGATCTTTTCCCATCCAGGTAAATCATTATCTTATTAATTTATGCCATTTTCAATGCCTGAGATTTTGTGCAAATATAAAACTAGTTACTTAGAAGCTTCATGGGTTAAATGCTCCGAGAATCATTGCGAGCGTCTAGTGATACCGGTAGGATCTTGTTGGGTGCAAGGAAATATTTAATGTAGAAAGCACAAAAGCCCATCAAATAAGGAAAAGAAAAGATAGTAGGACTGTAGGAGTTTTGGTACCCGAATTTATTTTGTATTGCTTGTGTTTTCTATTACAGTTGTAGACATGACAAGCAAAGAAGGTTCAGTGGTACAAGTTGAAGGGCTGAATAATCATGGACAGAGTAATCAAAGTCATATGCCATCCAACACGAAATTGGTGGAGTTGGAAGCAGCAGCAAAGCAAGATAGAGACAGGATTCTTCAAAAGATTGTGGTCAACAAATCTTGATATTTGTGTGTTGGATCAAAATCGCATTATCGCTGAGACTCAAAATTTGCAATAGTGAATAGTATTTTCTTTTATCTACAGAATTGAATTTTACCTTTTGTTTTACTTTAATATATCATAACGAAAAGTACGATAATTGAAACATGATATTTTGATTCTAAGCAAATTTTTAACCCATATTCTCCATTTTGAAACATGGCACTTGCCTTGACAGTTGACGAGGTACTATGTAATTCTTCTCTTCTCCGTTGTATTTCAAGTGCTAGAAACAGACGCGTGATTAGGAATTTAGGATCTTCCAATCCAAAAAAAAAGAAAGAAGATGCATGATTAGGCCAGTCGGGACCGGTTCTTACATACCCTTGAATAGAGGTATCAAAGTAAAGACTCTAGAATGCGACTCCAAATACCCACCTAAAAGAACTAAATTTATGTCACGATTCCTGCAGACATGGACTGAAATTCAAAAGATTGAAAACAAATACAGAAATCCAAAAGATTGAAAGAGCACATGTATTAGTAGTGATACAAAACTCATAAGCAGCCAACATGTTTTTAAGTAAGCACAAAACATAGTACGTGCACAGAAAATATCTTACACCTTATTCTTCGTTATTCCAATATATCATCTTCTTCTTGATAGGTTTTTCTATTTCTTCTTATTCCCCTACGTAAGTCTTAGACTTAAGTGAAACTAAGCTCTCAAAATAAAGCTCTTTTCGGGAGAACGATCAAGCTAGAAATGTTTGGCTCTCTAAGACTTCCACATCCAGGGTCATATACACCCACACCATCACTACCTATTAATAGAATCACAAAATTGGTTAAAAAGACCAAAATCAACAAGTCCTGGGTGAAATGGACAGTTAGATTTTGATACTATTTAAATGGACAAAAATGTAAAAATAGGCAGGATGTAACCAGTTTCATCGTGCCCATTTTCAAATATTTTTTCTTATTTTTAATTTACACAGGATGTATCCAGTTTCATCCTTGCTATTTTTTAAATTTAAGCTAAGATGAAACCAGTTTCATCCTTACTATTTTTTTTTTGGCCATTTCACCCAAACTATTTTTAACTCGTCCATTTGAACCGTGATTTAAAAATATTTGGACAAATGACCCATTTGGAAATCTCACCACTCTTAAAAGACCACATGATCCCTTGGAAATTTCCACCTATAATTCTTTTATTCACAACGTAATGTGTAGTCCAAGATTCTTGAACTCCATACTTTTGCATCACCCATATTTTAACATGATCATCAAGGTCTTCGAGTAAACAAATGTATCCTTCCAAAACACCCAAACTATAAAACAAACAGTCGTCACGTAATCGTTCTTCCGGTAGTTCCATTTCTTTGAATATCTAGTTGCTGATATCCAAAGAGAATATTAGAACACCAGAAGAGTTGTTTTTCCTTTCGGCTAACCAATGTCGATCTCCATCAGCAAGTAGAGCTTGACGCAGCTTATCAGAACTACTCTACACCAGATCCAAGTAATATAGCTTCCCACGCTTAACACCATAACTCATCGTTTTCCTCCTTTTGATGTCCTTAAATACACAAGAGTCGGGCCAAAAAATTACCAAACAATGTAAAGTATTAGTTATTTGGGAAACTGATAACAAATTACTATCTAAGGTGGGAAGTACCAAGACAAAATCGAAATTCAAAGTTTCAGTGAGGGATACTGATCCTTCGCCAGTAATTGGAGCTTGTGAGCCATTTGCAGTGGAGACTGTTTTTTGTAAGAATGGTTTAATTGATGAAATTTGTCTGGAATCAAATTCATATGGTCTATAACACCTGAATCAACTATCCATGAATTATTCGAAACAAGTGAAGAGATATTTAAAACCTTACCATAATTACCTGCTCTTGCAACTGATGCAGATGTTACCATAAAATTCTTTTCTTTCTTTGTTGAAGCCGAAGCAACATTAGAACTCCTCTTTGACTCCTTCTTCCTCTCGATATGTTGATCCCACTATTCTGGATATCCAACAAGATCAAAACAAATATTTTTTGTATGTCCAGTTTGATTACAGTGGGTACACTTGACTGTAGACTTGTCCACCTCATTTGAATGTCTCTAAAAGGATGCCTTTTGATTGTACCAGTTCCGAGTTACCATATCAGAAGGTTCAATTTCTTCTGATTCTTTAACCATCGTTGTACGTCGAACAGATTCACGATGAACAAGCGCGTAACATAATTCCAATTCATGAATATGATCATTTATGAAGATTTCACCACAGGTCTGCTAAAAACTTTCATCTAACCCAGCAAGAAAGATATGCATCCTTAGCCATTGAATTGATTTTCGATAGGTTTCAGTATCATTTGTATTCTCCATAACCACTTTATCACGATGATCCAACTTGTTAGAGCATTGCTCGGTCGAACTCGCATGCGTTGCTATCTCAAGCATGTTTGTCAATGTTAGTGATCAAAACTATAAGTCTTGATTTCTAGCCTATCTAGATAAAGGTCTCAGACTAGGATAGAAAGTGTAGTTGAGCTCAAGACTCCATGGCAATCATCATACAAGACGAAGGACTACTCAAGGAACTGGTGGATCTTCATCGACTAAAAGGTATGTGGAGACTTGAACTTATCTGTCACTCAAAAGTCTATCTACTCTATCTCCTACTCTTGAGACAAAAGTCGTTTTGATATATAGACTTTCATTATACACATTTGCTATTTCGAGCCGAGTGTAACTCGCCTATCTATTTCTCGAAATATGTGTTGGTAAGCTTTCGCTTTTGCCAAATTCATCTTTACCTAGTGATGAATGTCATGTTATGTTTCAATCACTTTGAAAATTGCTCTGACGAAAAATGGTCTGTGAATAACGGCTATATAACGTCCTTTGAGAATGTTTTAATGATTGAAGAGTTTAGATTACATAACCATTGGTAGGATATAAGCATTGTTGTGGAAACACATATATGTATAAGTCCTTATTCCTTGAACCAAAGTTTGCGAACTTTTTTGATCAAGAGAAATGGAATGTGGCGTGAGCCAAGTCCGCAAACTGGGGGAATTTCTCGACCCGAGAATTTCTGCTGGAGTTTGTGAACTCCTTCCGTGAGCTTAAGTCCGCGAACCCAGTCCGCGAACTTGAGCAGGTTATATCTAAAATCGGTTGTTCTTGAACTCATGTTTATATAAACTAAGGAATGCTTTTGCAAACCGTGTCTATAAAGTTCATGAACCGATTCGAGTGAATCAAACCGTTTTTGCTTCAATTATGTCTTGTGTAGTTACATAAGATCTAAGCAATTGAACAACTCTCTAACTAGTTAATTTGAGTCATTTGAACTAGTTATGGTGAAGAAGAATATGGTGGATATGAAAGTGATCATCTGGGTAACCATTTGGTTAACTATTGTTGAACCAAAAAATGTTAATGTTTGGGAACGACTACATAAACCCAAAATTGGACATTTCATTTGTATGTAACAAGCTAAGTTTTCGATCCAACGGTTGAGAAATATTAGCTTGAATCTAATCAGGTTTTCATCTAACGGTGAATATTGAATGCTTTGTTACCAAGCTAACATTGATTGCAAACCCTGATTTGAAAGACTATATAAAGGAGAACTCTAGCAACTGGGAAACATAATCCCCACACTTTACGTGTGATACTAGTTGCATGGATAGAGTCGATTCTCCTTTAACCTTTGGTTTCTTCTTCTAAAACCAGGTTAACGACTTAAAAGACTTCATTGGGATTGTGAAGCCAGACCGATACTACTTTTCTTGTAGTTGTGTGATCTGATCTTGCATCTTCTATCGTTACGAGTACAATTGTAATAATTGGCTCGAGATTTATATCTCCGATAGGAAAGATAGAAAAGTAATCACAAACACTTCGTCTCATCGTTTGTGATTCCACAATATCTTTTTTCGCTGCGTCCATTAGGATTATTGTGAGGTGATTGATAATACTAGGCTGTTCTTCCGGAATATAAGTCTGGTTTATCAATTGGTTCATGTTCACCTTGATTTATCAAAAGACGGAACAAAACTCGTAGGTATATTTGTGGGAGAAGGATTTATCTATTACCGTAGACTTTTCTGTGTGATACAGATTTGTTTATTAAAGTCTTCGACTTTGGGTCGTAGAAACTCTTAGTTGTGGGTGAGATCAGCTAAGGGAATCAAGTACGTAGCATCCTGCTGGGATCAGAGACGTGGAGCATAGATGTACCTTGGATCAGTGTGAGATTGATTGGGGTTCAACTACAGTCCAGACCGAAGTTAGTTTGGAGTAGGCTAGTGTCTGTAGCGGCTTAATACAATGTATGTTCAATTTGGACTAGGTCCCAGGGTTTTTCAGTATTTGCGGTTTCCTCATTAACAAAATTCTGGTGTCTGTGTTATTTCTTTTCCGCATTATATTTGGTTATATAATTGAAATATCACAGGTTGTGCGTTGTTCAATCAATTAGAATATCCGACCTTTTGGTTGTTGATTTAAATTGATTGACACTTGGATATTGGTCTTTGGTACCATCCAAGTTATCTCTCTAGTATTTGATAAAGACTCGCAGATTTCTATTTGCTTGAGTATATATCAAATCGAGAGATTGAGATATAAACTCTTTGATATACTTTTTATCTAGATTGAGTCTGACTGTCTAGTTGATTCTCTAGAAAGTATATTGGAGTTTGTCCATACAGATTGCTAAGCGAAATATTGGGTGTGGTTGTTGTACCCCCACTTTTTCAATTGGTATCAGAGCAGGCAAACACGTTCAAGACCTCAAAAGTCTGTGTTTGTAGCGATCTGACTCTATGGACAGAAAAGTCTCTAGAAATTCTTCACCAGGATTAAAAACCAACCGTAGAAAAAGTTCTAATAAACTGGTTATTCTCCAGAAAAAGTTGGATGAACAAATCCGGATCAACTCTGATCTCATAGCAGAAATTGCAATGCTTAAGGATTTGAAATCTGTTAAAATTCCTTTAATGGATTTGAATAACTCCAGTTGCTTCTCTCTGAAGAACAGTCATAAGTCAAGTAATAAACAACGTTCACATGTTGTAAAAACTGATATGACTTAGAACTTTTCTGGCGATTCCAAAAGTGATGGCCCATGTTTGTTTTGTGATTCTTCGGATCATTTTCAACATTCTTGTATGTCCTTCCAAAAGAGACTGAAAGTTGCAAGTAATCTTCACACGAAAACTAGACAACTTAGTGCTTCTCTAAAAGGACGTACAAAACTATCATGAAACCCTAAACATGAAAGCACTAATAGTATGGGAGCTTTTGCTTTAAAATCAACATCACGCTTTCAATGGTTTCTTGACAGTGGATGTAGCAGACATATGACAGGTGATCTCACATGGTTTGTTTCTTCTGACGACTATGAAGGAGGACCAGTAACTTTCGGAGATGGGAGTTGTTGCTACATTAGCAAGAAAGGGACGATCAAACTGCCCGACGTACCTGAAATCCATGATGTAGTATACGTAAAAGATATGACTGCAAATCTTCTTTATATTAGTAAAATTTGTGACAAAGGCCATCGAGTTGTCTTCAATGCAAATTGTAGAAAAAACTGGAAAAGTAAATTTTCAAGGAACTCGTGGTAAAAACAATTGTTATCTTCTCGATACTCAGTTTAGCAATTGTTGCAATTTGACTAAGATGGAATCGACACATCTTTGGCATGAGCGTTTTGGTCACATCAACTATCGTCTTCTAACTAAGATCATTAACAAAGAACTTGTTAGAGGCGTTCCCAAAATCAATGCAAAGATTGAAGGTGTATGTGGTGTCTGTCAAAAGGGTCAACAAACTAAAGTTCACCATAAATCATCTCGAGATATTCTCACTAAAGTTCCACTTGATTTAATTCATATGGATCTCTTCGGACCAATTCAACAACCCACGGTTGCTGGTAAGAAGTATGCTTTAGTTATGGTAGATGATTACACCAGACTCACTTGGGTTGCCTTTCTGTCTCATAAAAATGAAACCCTTGATGAATTCAATATTATTGTTAAAAGAATCCAGAACGAACAAGGTCGCAAACTAAAGAAAATTAGGAGCGACCGTGGAACTGAATTCAAGGACACTAAGGTGTTTGAATTTTGGGACGAACTGGGAATTATTCAACAATATTCACCACCCATTACTCCTCAAGCTAATGGAGTTGCAGAAAGAAAGAATAGGAACATTCAGGAAATGGCCAGGGTAATGCTCCATAACAAAAACCTACCTCTAAGGTTTTGGGGAGAAGTTGTTTTTACGACATGTTATTTGATCAACCGTGTTTACTTACGGTCTAAAACCCTAAACACTCCTTATGAGTTGTGGTATGGAAGAAAACCCAACCTGCACTATCTTAGAGTGTTCTGAAGTAAATGTTACATTCTAAAAGATCGAGAACACAGAGGGAAATTCGATACCAAAAGTGATGAAGGTATCTTTCTTGGCTATGTTTCTGATAGCCGTGGTTTTCGAGTGTTTAATCTCAGAAGTCAAGTCACGATGGAATCTGCTAATGCCATCATTAATGATATTAGTGATTTTCATCATGATAATCCTCGTGCTGAACTGCCTCCAACCGAGACAATTGAGAAAGTCAAAGAAATACCAGAATCGGTTGAAGTTATCCCACATGTTGTTGATCCTGATATTTCTAGTGACGAGGAGAAGAACATTGATCAGGCTACTCCTGACGAACAAGAACGTGTCCCTCCACGACACCTCTGGGTTCAAAGGAATCATGATCCCAACAGTATTATTGGAGGAAGAGATTCTACAACTAAGACTAGAGGGCAACTTCAAAACATGTGCAATTTTGGTTGTTATCTGTCACAAGTAGAACTGATAAATATTGATGAAGCTCTTAACGATTCCTTTTGGGTGAATGCAATGCATGGAGAGTTAAATCAATTTATAAGACAAGACATATGAGAACTCGTACCTTATCCCCCCAATGTTAATATCGTTGGAACAAAATGGATATTCAAGAACAAGTCTGATGAATTTGGCACAATTATCAGAAATAAATCCAGACTTGTCGCTCAAGGATATTCACAAATTGAAGGTATCGACTTTGACGAAACCTTTGCTCCTGTGGCACGCCTTGAGTCCATTAGACTTTTATTATCTCATGCTTGGGATCTCAAGGTTAAAATTTTCCAAATGGATATAAATTTCGCGTTCCTACAAGGAATTCTAAAGGAAGAAGCCTATGTTGCTCAACCTAAAGGATTTGAAAACCTTGATTTCCCAGATCATGTTCTTAAGCTCAAAAAGGCATTACATGGGTTAAAACAAGCACCTAGAGCCTGGTTTGAAAAACTTACCACTTCTCTTATTAGAAAAGGTTTTTCAAGAGGTGGAGATGATAAAACCTTATTTACCAGATGGAGTGGGAAAAATGTTGTCATTTATCAAGTATATGTAGATGATATCATCTATGGTTCAACTTCATAGAAGCTTGCAAAGGATTTTCAAGTTTCACTTGCTAAAGAGTTTGAAATGAGCAATGTTGGTGAGTTAAAGTTCTTTTTAGGATTACAGATTCAGCAACATAAGGATGGAATCTACTTATCTCAAGAAAAATATGCAAGGGATCTTGTTACAAGATTCGGTCTAGATAAGTCAAGTCCAAAACTGACACCTATGCCCACTACTGGTAAACTACACAGAGATGAGAACGGAGTAAAAGTATATCAAAAATTGTATGGATCTATTATTGGTAGCCTTTTATATCTTACAACCACTAGACCTGATATTTCTTTTAGTGTTGGTTGTTGTGCTAGATTTCAGGCTAATCCAAAGGAATCTCATCTTGCAGCTACAAAGAGGATCATACGATATGTCAATCACACTGTCGAGTATGGTCTGTCTTACACTTTTGATACTAACACTGACCTTTCTGCTTATTCAGATGCTGATTGGGCAGGATGTGTAGAAGACATAAAAATTACATCCGGGGGTTTCTACTATGTAGGACTGAATCTTGTGGCTTGGCATAGCAAGAAACATAATTCACAATCCCTGCCTACATGTGAAGCAGAATATATTGCAGCTGGCTCATGTTGCACTCAACTCTTTGGATGAAACAAATGCTAGCTGATTATGGAATTGATACTGGAACAATGAAGATCTTTTGTGATAACTCTAGTGCGATTCGAATCACTGAGAATCCCGTTGAGCATCAATAACAAAGCAAATTGATATAAGGTACCATTTTATTCGAGATCTCTATGAAAATGATACCATAAGTATGGAATTTGTGCCTTCCGAACAACAATTGGCTGATATTCTCACCAACCATTAGACACTGCTACCTTTCAACACTTACGACAGTCTATTGGTGTTTTTTTGGTTCATTAATTGTTTCTATGACTCTTGCCCCTATGCTTATCTCAATCTTTTGGGAAATTGAGTTTGAAACTCCAATAAGTGTTTACTTCAATTCTGTATTTGTTTCCGTAGGGTTGATTTTTCTGTCAGAGTTCTTTGTGTGATTGTGTCCAAAGAAATCCTTCTTTTCCTTCGAAATTAAGGTCTCTCTTGTTGTTCTTTCGGGAATGACATTTTATGGGGGATAGTTCTTTTGAACTTGTGCTTAATTGCCAAATCTTTGTGGGGAGTGCGGTTGTGGAATATTATAGGGGTTATCTTGTATCTTTACAAACTCCTTGATGAATGCATTTAGCTTCGTCTTTATGATTGCATCTAAATTAGATGATATACCTTTGCTTTCTTTTGGTCAAGAAATGTCTCTTTCGGAAATTTCATTAGGATCCCGTTCTTGTACCTTTGCCAATTTTATTGACAAAAAGGGGGAGAATTAATATGTAGTTCACACTACAAATACATATGGTTTTCAGATCATTATGTAAGGGGGAGTGGTTTCCATGTGAGATGGAGTATTGACTAAGGAGGAGTGATACATATCACCATAGTATTGTTGTTGAAGTTGTGATACAATTGGACTTTGACGCTGTGTAATGATACTATGACACTGTATAACAATGATTGAGAACTATTGTCTTCTTGTTGTTATAGCTACGGATTTTCAACAACGATGATACTAAACTTACAACCTTTGGGATCATTGGAGTACTTGGAAGTTACGAAGATTTCCAGTAATGTTGAAGATTAGGCAGATGGAATAGGAGCTACAAAAGTTAATTTATTTATGTTTTGTATTCCATATGTATCAATAGTTTTGTCACTAAAATTGACAAAGGGGGAGATTGTTAGAGCATTGCTCGGTCGAACCCGCATGCGTTGCTATCTCAAGCATGTTTGTCAATGTTAGTGATCAAAACTATAAGTCTTGATTTCTAGCCTATATAGCTAAAGGTCTCGGACTAGGATAGAAATTGTATTTGAGCTCAAGAATCCATGACAATCATCATATAAGACGAAGGAATACTCAAGGAACTGGTAGATCTTCATCGACTAAAAGGTATGTGGAGACTTGAACTTATCTGTTACTCAAAAGTCTATCTACTCTATCTCCTAATCTTGAGACAAAAGTCGTTTTGATATATAGACTTTCATTATACACATTTGCTATTTCGAGCCGAGTGTAACTCGCCTATCTATTTCTCGAAATATGTGTTGGTAAGCTTTCGCTTTTGCCAAATTCATCTTTACCTAGTGACGAATGTCATGTTATGTTTCAATCTCTCTAGTATTTGATAAAGACTCGCAGATTTCTATTTGCTTGAGTATATATCAAATCGAGAGATTGAGATATAAACTCTTTGATATACTTTTTATCTATATTGAGTCTGACTGTCTAGTTGATTCTCTAGAAAGTATATTGAAGTTTGTCCATACAGATTGCTAAGCGAAATATTGGGTGTGGTTGTTGTACCCCCACTTTTTCACAACTCTCCAAAGATTTCAGTTAGCTCTCCGTAATAAATAGAGAGTGCTCTGTCATTTTGTTTTGCAGAAAAAGCTCTTTGATCTGAGTATATACCTGTAGTTCATCATCTCCATCATAAAAGGCTTTAGATAGTGCTTCCCAAATATCTCGAGCAGTAGGTAATCAAATATATCTCTTCATGATTTCTGGTGACATGGACATCAACAACCATCTCTTGATTTTTTAATTATATATGTACTACTTTTCATATCCCTCATCTTTTTCAGTAGGTTTTTTTTATCTTGCTTAGAATAAAATAACTTTTTTATTTCTCAACGATATGCATCTCCATGATTTGTGATCACAAATCGTAGTTGGTTTCATCAAGAACAATTCCTGACTTGAATGCCGCACCTTCAGATTGAACAATAATGGGGGAAGATTTGTTAGATGTTTCCATCTTCTCTTTATGTCTTAATTTTCCATATTTCTCATGTAGTTCTGAATCACTTCCCATGATTCAAGAAACCTAGCTCTGCGATACCAAGTTCAAAGATAAAGATAAAAGAATCTCTTATCTTTAGATTATTCAATTGGTTACACAACTCATGGTATATATAGAGCTCAATATTCTCAATATAGGAAATAATATATTGTAAATAATGCGAGTGTCTATCCAATAGAATGCAACATGTTACTCCGTGCATGGAAATATTTAGTTTAGAAAAAAAGTAGAAAAAAAAAAGTAGAAAAAGATAAAAAAGAAAAAGGAAATGAGAACTAAAAATCATTTTGATACCCAGATTTATTGTGTATTACTCGTGTTCCTATTGCAGTTGTGGAGAAGACAATAAAAAAAGGTTCAGTTGTACAAGTTGAAGGGTTGAATATTCATGGATAGAGTAATCAAAGTCATGAGCCATCCAACGCCAAATAGGTGGAATTAGAAACAACAATGCAAGATAGAGACAGGATTCTCCAAAAGATTTTGGTCAACAAATCTTGATAGGAGTAATTCTGAGTTGGATCAAAAATCATATTATCACTGAGATTGAACATTTGCAAGAGCGAGTATTTTCGGTTAAAGAACAATATTTTTTTCTTCTTCTTGTTTTACTTTAATACAACGAAAAATATGACAATTCAAGCATGATATTTTAATTTTTAGCAAATTTGTGTTGAATATTCTCCATTTTGAAACATGGCACCTGCCTTGACAACCCTATGCGGTTCTTCTTTTACAACGGCTACTACTACCTTGGCGCATTAGCCAATGTCGCTTCAGGGGCTATCAAATTCCCCGGGTTTACCAATCCAGTGGATCCCAGTTCTTAGAGACCCTTGAATAGAGGTATGAAACTCATGACTCTAACATGCGACTCCAAATACCCACCTAAACAAACTAAATTTATGCCATGACCAAATAGTATTCTTGCAGGATGGACTGAAGAATCTGTTTTACATAACAACAAGAATATATACGGCCTCATGGCCTACTGGTATCAGGCTGCAGCAAAATCAACACTTAAAAGTGTAAAATTTTGCGCCACCATTGTTTAGAGTCTTGAAAGTTGAAAAAAAAAACAAAAGCCAACCTTTGTACAGAAGGCAAATAAAAAATCCGCAACGATCGCATGTACAGGCTAATCCTAAGTAAGTCCATGATATCGTGTTGCTGATGGTAGGTCACAGATGTATTAGGAGAAGATGCTTTTAACAAAGACTGACCTACGAAAATAAGAGAGATCAAAGTAATTACAGTAACTACAATGAAAACAAATAAAGAAATTCAAAAGATTGGAAGAACACAAATATCCAAAATCAGTATTAATCAAAAGAGTTAACCCAACTGCTTAATAAAAGACTGGAATCTGGATACAGAACACACAAGCAGCCAATATACTTTGAGTTAGCACAAACCATAGCAGTAAATGCACAAAAAATATATCCGACAAGGAATGATAACAAATTCTCACACTTTATTCTTCAGCTTCTTGCTCTTCATCTTCTTCTTATTTTGGTTCTTCTATTTCTTCTTCTCCCACTACATAAGTACTAGACTTGATCTAAACTAAGCTTTCAAAATAAAGCTCTTGTTGGAAGAACTGTCCCAAGCTAGAAATGTTAGTCTCTCTAACACTTCCACATTCAGGGTCATATACGCCCATACTACCAGTACCCCAAACAGAATCGCACCACTCTTATAGCGCGTTTGGATACCAGAAGAAAAGCACTTCTGCTTCTGAGAAGTTGGAAAGTTAGTTTGGCAACTACCTAACTTATAAATTGAAAAGCAAATAAGTAAGTTTGGTAAATTTACATTTCAGAAGTCAAAATATCAGACGTATTTTTTTTAATCAATTATTGTTATATTTATTAGAAATGAAAACTGTTAAGTTTGATGCAACACTAATTTTGATTCTAACTTGCAATTCTTCGTAACGACTGTCAAAGCCAGCTTGTTGGACTAGAATCATCTTGCATTTGGTAAGTGATTCGAGGGACGGACAGGAAACCCAGGAAGAAGGTTATTGTTGGACTAGAATCATCTAACACCAGCTCTATGAAATATGACTCATGTACTTGAGACCAATTGGCAGGAACTTCAATAACATCTTCAAACAAAGGAAATGGAGCTTGGCTTGAACTTGAAGCCATAATCTAACATACAGACAATAAGAACAAAATCATATATATTTCCTAATAGAAAAAATGTAAGCTAACAACATTTGATGTACAACGCACCAAACTCACAATTACTTTTGCATATACTGAATGGGTATACAGATTAAATGAGTATCTAAATGCTATCATCACATATTGAAACAACTATACCAATTCCAGAATAATTTTGGGAGAGATTATAATCCCGATTTGCAGTTAGTATCCAGAATTTCGCTTATATTTCCTACTGGCCAGACACATCAGGAAATTGCACTAGGGATACAAGATTTACTGAAATGATAAGACCAACAAACATCAAGTTGAAGAATCGGATGAAGGAAACACCCAATATACCAGTTTACGAATATTGGATCCACTTAAAAAAATCAAAAGTCAGATCCATGTGCAAATTTAAAAAAAAAATCAGAAATACACCAGAAGTTCATCAAAATCAGATCTACATAAATCAAGCATCATCCGTTCATAAGACTAAAGAAAATTCCAAACAACAAATTAAATTTATTTGTTAATCTCTCAGTACTTCGATAATAACTAATGAAAAGAAATAAAAAACCTAAAAACAGGAATTTCATCAAACATTTTTATGATCATCTCTACCTTTTAATGGTGTCTACTCCTCCTCTGTAAGTTTTTATCTTCTTCTTAAAACTAAACTAGATTTTCAAGGAAGAAGATTTTACAGGGAAGAGATAAAAGAGGAAAGTGAAGAGTGACAGGAAAGTGTGATTATATTTACGAAGGACACTGATAAAATATTACACATTTACCAAGGAGAAGCCCAGAAGCTACTTCTCTGCAGAGTCGGAAGCAAAAATTTTGGCTCCAAAAATAAGTCACTTTTTGGCTTAAATAAGTTGTTTAAAAAAAGCATTCCCAAACATGCTTTTAACTTATCAGCTTAAAAAAGCAAAAAAGCTGCTTCTTGAAGCGTTGCCAAACATGCTATTAAAAGACCACATAAGCCACGAGTAATATCCATCTATAGTACTTTTATTCTTCACAATATAAAGTGCAATCCAAGGTTCTGGAACTCCATAATTCAGCATCACCCATATTTTGACATGATCATCAAGGGTTGTGGGACTTCTACAATTGCACAGAGAGGAGAGATAGAGATAGTGAAACACTAAAAAAATATAAAAACTACATTGATAATCTATCTGTATATTTTACAATAAAAAATTGATCTTTATATAGGTAGTAACTCAAAACCCTAAAATACTCTCATTATCTCTTTCCTAACAAAATCCTAATTTGTAAGAATTAAGTCACACATTTAAATGTGTTTAGTATTTTCCTAAAGATTAGGACATTTAACAAACAATTATTCAAATTTCAAAATTCAAAGATCAAACAAAATTATCCTAAATCTATTATTTGAATTATAATTCCAACACCCTCACGTGATTCAAATATTCTTCTTATTTTTTTTTATCTATCATCATTACCATGAATTAGAAAACATCAAGTGATAGACGCATTTATGTGTCTAATTTGTACTCAATGTTTCGTATTGTTAGTAGTCGTTTTCGTTCTTATTTTGGTGTTTTGTGTGTTTGTAGGTATTTTTGGAGAAATAAACATGCGTGGAAAATTCAGCTTGAAAATTTGTCTAAGGCAACCGGAGGAACGTGTTATTCGGACTCTCTCTTTTGGATAAGGGGCACACTAGCTGCTATTTGCACCCTTAAGGAAGATGTTATTCGCACCCATATCGCTGTTAGGGGAAGGTCATCCCCAACCTTTCGGATCTGGTTTTTGGCGGGAAACGTAGTTCTACAGTGGCAGAATTTAGGGTTCACTTTTTGGGCGTGTTTTTGTGAGATTGAATAGCTGATTTTCGTCGGGTCGGCTCAATTTAGATAGACATGGATGGTATGAGATTTAGAATTTGGTAGATTTGGCTGGATATTCCGTTCGAGGTTAAACAGGAAAAGTTAACCAAGTCATCTGCGACTTCTTCTGGCATTAACTCGGACGAGAATTCATCAGGATTTTTCTCTTGGTTTGGATGTATGCCAGCCTGGTACATCATAACAGGGTTGGTAATGTTGACAGAATCGTCTAACTTGGGCTACATTCACGTGTGGAAGAGAACAGAGAAGCACAAATTTGCAAGAGCATGTCACGGGATTATAAAGAGTTTGAGCGTGTTTGAAACACTTGTGGAGCGTGAACGAGTTAAAAAAGGAGATTTTGGAGTGAACTGGACTACTACAGACACGTTCAGGAGAAGAAAAAGGAAAGAAAATATTCCCGAAGATATTTTTCTTCACTGCCGAGTAATGGAAGATATTTTGGAGTTATGAGGAAGTAATCTTTGGTCCTGACGAGTATATATAGGGTACTGGTGGAGCGTAGAAGAGTACAGAGAGTTTGGGCAGAGAGCAGAGTGAAGAATCGTCAAGTTACAGGATATTTTTCTGCTGGTGTATAACTGAAGAACACGAAGAACAAACGCTGCCAAAGTCTGTCGTTAAAAACCGTGGTTTATTCTTGGTTTTGGAACAGTCTTTGCGGCAACAGTCAAACAGTAATAACATCACTTCTCAATTATCGTTCATTGTAACAGTGTATTTACAACGACCCACAAGCGTTGCAATTCCTGATTTTCACCATTTTTGTCTCCTTTTTATCATTTGTAAACACTTTGAGCAATGAAATCACATTTTGAGTGTGTTTCCATGATGAGAAGCTAATCCCATCCTCTGGGGCAACGGAGAAAGCCAAATTTCACAAATGTGGTAATTCTATCAATTCTTGTTATGACTATTTGCATTGTTATTCAATTGATTTATGAGTTTCACTGAATGGTTGTGATTACAATTGATGGGTCATGCTTAGCTTAGGTGTTTTGATGTCTCATGCTTTAGTTTTACACCCATTACTTTCGAAATCTACCTTAGGCAATGAATTAGAGTCAATAAAATTTTATCATTTGAGCTTTTATTGTTTAGAATTGATATTTGAACCACATGAGTGCGAAAAATTGGTGGAATCCTAGCCCCAGTCTCTCCATAATTTTTACAACACTTTTTAATTGAGTTTGTTATTTTTGCTTTAAAAATTAAGTCTAAGAATCTGCTTTCACAAGTCTTGAACGAACTTATTACTACAACATCATTGAAAATACTATCAATTTTTTGGCGCCTCCGACGCGGACTTGTCTTTAGGCTAGAGTTTTTAGATTTTTATTTGTTCTATTTTATTTGTTCTTCTTTACGTTTTTGGGTTTTTGTCTTTTCCTTACAAAATTTGGAATTTGGAGCGAAAAAATATTTTGCGAACGCTTTTGGTGAATATTAAAAAACTTGGAGTAAAAGGCAAAGTGAAAGGAGCGAAAGAAGAAGATTTTTTTTATTTTATTTTATAAAAGAAAAAGAGAGAAAAAAAAGAGAGAAACATTTTTATTTTATTTTCGATTTTCCTTTTCTTCTGCACTTTATTTTTGGACTTTGGACTTTAAACTTTGGGACATTATTTTTAAACCCTACGGAAGGGTAGTTTAAATATAAACTGTGTGCAGAGAAGGACGACGATTACGATATCTTCTCGGCCCCTCGGGTTCGTACACTGACATCGGAGTCGGTGGCCCGAGTCGACTACAACGATT
Organism: Papaver somniferum; assembly: GCF_003573695.1. NCBI lineage: Eukaryota > Viridiplantae > Streptophyta > Magnoliopsida > Ranunculales > Papaveraceae > Papaver > Papaver somniferum. Next base: position 127,121,794 of record NC_039366.1, read on the forward strand.
CATCCCCCGTCTGGAACGAGAGGTAAGAATTCTAAACACCCGCTAATCCCTTGTTAGCGGGTTTACTGGATGATTTTGTATGCATATATGTTGAAGACTTGAAAACGGCTGCTTTAATTTCCTAGTAAAGGGCAAGGACTGGTCATACAAGATAAGGGTTCGGATTTCATCACCGTTCTCTTCTTACCCGCTTTAGGAAAACGATACCAAACGCGAACCTAAGCTTAAAATACTGACTAGAACGAGACCGATAGGGTAACGAGATTAATAGGAAAGTCATTCGAAAAATATTGGTTACTCTTTTAAGCATACTTCGAAGTTCATGATGGTTTCTGTGAGTTGAATGCGTGACTGCGCCGTCTTGTAATGCCGGTGACGCCTTGGGTATCAAAGCTCCACTGAGCTTCCCTCGCCTCTATTCAACTTACTTTGACTCGGATTGATTCCAGAGGGGTTTGCATAAATTGTAACGAATTCCATTTCGAAGGATTAGAATCTGGTCTAGAAACAATCTAAGTGGAGCCATCATGCTTTTTGTTTGCTAGAAATCAGTAGGTTTGTTGTGGTGAAGTCAACCTTGTTTGTGTTTACATAGAACTTCCCTTCCTTTTAGGATTTTTCTTTTTCTTTTGTTTTTCTAGTGTATGCCCGATGTCATTAGAGAACGGGCTTGGAAAATAAATGCTCTAGGTCGTTTGATTAGTGACAAACCTAGTAGTTCTTCTTGTGAAGGCGGGGAGCTTGAAGACTTTTCTTTTGAGAGCCCCTTTTTTGGAAACTTCAGTTTTGAGAATTTGTCTCTTCGTGAGGAAAGTACCCCTAGTACTTCAGCTGTGCCAGCGATGGAAACTTTGAAAGATTACATGTTCCCAACTAGGACCAACCGAGCTTCGTACATCAACTTGCCAGCCAATACGGCTAATTTCGAGATAAAACCTAGTATTCTTCAGATGATCCCTATATTCTTAGGAAAAGATGATGAGAACCCTTATTTTCATATTAGGGACTTTGAGGAAATTTGTGGGACAGTTAGAATAAAAGACCTTACTGATGAAATTTTAAAACTTAAAATGTTCCCCTTTTCCTTGAAAGATAAAGCCAAGACCTGGATAAACAACCTACCATCTGAATCCATTGAAACATGGCAGGAACTTATTGATGTTTTCTATATGAAATTCTACCCTAAGCATAAAACTGCAGCTGTTAGGCAGAAAATTAGTGCTAGTGTGCAACAAGAGGGAGAGTCTCTTTATAGGTTTTTAGAGAGATTCAATGATCTCCTATCCCAGTGTCCTCACCATGGATTTGATAAGATGAAACTTGTAGAAATTATTTATGAGGGTTTAGACTATTCGACCAAAGCCATGGTCGAGTCTATGTGCGCTGGTGAGTTTACTAATAAAAATGTTGATGATGCTTTTACCTTCTTAGGAGCTGTCGCTGAAAAACCCCAACAGTGGGAGTCTTGTGTTGAACCCCCTAAAAGACTCTTGGTTAATAGAAGTAGCACCAATATGGTAGATACGAGTTTTGCGTCAGATGCTAAGTTTGCTGCTTTTTCTAGAAGGTTAGAAGCTTAAGAAATGGGACAGTATAAAAATAGGTCCCTTGTTGAACCTAATAGAGCCTCTCAAGTCTCTAGTTGTGGAATAGAGCCCGATAACTCATTTTGGGAAGGTCAGGTTAGTGAAGAGCAAGCTCGTGCTGTCTATAACAATGTTAGGATTGAGAACCGTCAGAAGTTTGACCCATACTCAGAGACCTACAACCATGGTTGGAGAAACCATCCTAATTTTTCTTGGTCTAAGGGCCAGAATCAAGGTCAGTCTAGTAATTCTCAGCCTCCCCCAGGTTTTGGTTATACTCAGAAACCTTCAGGTCAAACTCAGTTTCAGAACACTTCTGAGAAAAAGATCTCTACCTTATAAGAAGCTCTTACTATATTACTAAAGAACCATGATATGTTATCAGCTAACTACCTTAGCTTTCAACAAGAAACCAGGCAGAACCATAAGGATAATTCCCAGGCTCTTGCTAAATTAGAACTTCAAGTGGGCCAAATAGCTAAGTATTTAAGTGAGAGAGAAGAAGGTAAGTTTCCTAGTCAAACTCAAGCCAATCCTAGGGGGATCCATCAAATATCTTTAGTTGGTTAGGAATCATCAAACCATGTGAACTCGATAAAAACCCTTAAGAGCGGTAAAACAGTAGACAACAAGGTAGCCATGCCTAGTGAACATACTGTAGTTCCACCTTCTACTTCCCAAGAGGAAACCGTAACTGAGGAAACTGAAACAATCCCTAAGGATTCCCAAGGAATTCCTGATAGGACTACCTTTGTGCATAGAGCCCCATATCCGCAGTTGTTATCCCCAACAAAGAAGGAGTCGACATTCAATGAGATAATGGAAACATTTAAACAGGTGAACATCAATATTCCGTTGCTAGAAGCAATTAGGCAGATGCCTGCTTATGCCAAGTTCCTTAAAGATCTTTGTACACGAAAGAGTAAGCTTAATGTCCAAAAGAAAGCCTTTTTAGCTGGTCAAGTAATCTTCTGAACCAAACACCCCCTAAGTATAAGGACCCGGATGCCCCACCATATCTTGTGTAATTGGTAATCACATGGTCGATAAAGCTTTACTTGACTTAGGAGCTAGTGTTAACTTACTCCTGTATCATGTATACACCCAGCTAGGTGATGAGTGCTAAAAAGTGCATATTTCTATATATTTTTCTTGGCATTTAACTCATCTTTTGTGCATTAATTCTACATTTTATCCCATATTCTGTATTTTCTTTGTTTTCAAGAATAAATATTTTTATTAATTAATTTTGTATTTTTAGGTAATAAATAAAGTTTGGATGAATAGCGGAGCGGAAAAGAGCAGAAAAGCGGTGAAAAGCCGGGAGGAATTACACAAGGAAGCCGCGAAGAATATTGTGCACAAGACCAAAAGGCTAGAAGTGGGCTTGAAGAGGAAGAATTGTTCTTAAAGAAGATATGGGCTTGGCATACCCAAGGCCCAAAACCCTCACCCAAATCCATTTCATATATCCATACCCGTTTCCCTTTCTAGCCGTCAGATTGGATCATCTCAGCATCTTACGGTCGCAGCATCGCCAGTCATCAAAGTCTGAAGCTCCTGTCTAACACTACAGCACCTAACTCCATCTTGAGTCGTCAGCTTCGTTGTACTTCAGCATCCAACGGTCGCTCCTCGCTCCCTTCCATCTCGCCGTTAGATCGATCTATCATTTCCGCATCACACGGCTCAGCTTCGCGAAACATCAAGATTTGATGAGCCCGCTCAACACCCAAACAACCAAATACCTATACCCGCAAAACAAACGCACCCTTCTTCCCAAAACCATTGACTCCATCTTCTCCATTACTCTACAGCGACCATCACCACCACCATGTCTGCTCAACCACCTCCATCACTGTACCCCATCAATCAGCCACCCCCGCCATCACTAAAGGACACCACCATGATACCCTCTAGCTCCTTCTCTCTCAACCCTTTTATCTTTTCAAAAACAGTGAACCTAGAAACTAGGTTTGAGAGAAACAGAGTTAGTGAAATCAAACCACCAATTACGGAAGAGGAGAAGCAATAGAAGAATGGGTCGAGACCATTGATTGATTTCAGAGATTAGGTAAAGGTCAATTTTAGATTTTTTAGTAAACCCTAATTTTACTGTTTGGAGATTTTTTGGGGAAAAAGCTTGCATGTATAAATTGAAGACATGGGTGTTGATTTTGGGCATGCCCGGAGTAGCCGGTGCACCAAGTTGTAGTAGTTTATTTTCAGTATTGTGTTCATCATGTTATAATTTAATAACTAGGGTTTTGATGAAACCCATAATCATATGTTAAGATAATTCATGTTCATGTTGTTGTTCTTGTTGTGCTTCATTGCTTTAGGAATGATAGTTAGCTAATGGATCAAATTAGCCTGTGATCAATTGTACTGTAAGAAGACAGTTGATACTAGGGGTGAGTTAGTGAAGTTGGTTGATAAGTCATCCATTTGAGACCTCTCTGGAAGAAGAAATGTGCTTAATTGATAAAGGAATGACAGTTAGCTAATTGAACCAAATGAGCCTGTGATAGGTTGTACTGTAAGAAGACAGCTTATACTAGGGGTGAGTTAGGGAGACTAACTGATAGATCATTCAGTGTAGTTTTATCTGTAAAGGAACAAGAACATAATTTGAATAGGTATTGCCTTAGCTTAGGATTATTGGGTGGATTCAAATGCCCTAGTGCTTTTAGTCACTAGAAAGATTTAGAAAACAACACCAGCTCTCTCCAAGTCCCTGTGGACAAACCTCTATTTACATTCTATCTTCATCAAGACCCTGTATACTTGTAGGTAAAACATAGGTTGTAGTTTTTAGGTCTCATTCCTTGAGCTACCAAGTTTTTGGCGCCGCTGCCGGGGACTCGGTAGCGGTGCCATTGTTGTTTTCATTACTTTTCTGATTTTTAGATTAGTCTTGTGTATTTTCACTTGAATTTTGTTTACTGTTAGATTCTGTAGCTTGTTTACTGTTTAGAACTTGTGTTTCAGTTTAGAACTCTTAACTTGTTTACTATTCTGTAACTTAGTAGCATCTTAATTTTTTTTGGTTCCATCTTTGCATCCTTAGTACATCCTGTTGCATCTTCACTGCATTTACTGTTTCATTACAACTGCATTCTTGCATTCTTTCATTTACTGTCATCTAGCCTCACAGAATTCTTAACTTGCACCATCTAGCCTTTATGGATGCATCATTAGCTTTAGCTTGCATCTAGTTTTGTCCTGCATATTCAGTTATCAACTCATCTTGCAGCTCATTGATTCTGTCCTGTAACTTTCTTATTTGTCATCTGAAGCTTGTGCCATCTGCATTGCATCTTACATCATCTTGGCATACTTGTCATCTTATATTCTTGCATATCTTCTTGCACTGCATTCATTTGCATAAGCATCACTGTGTAACTGCATCTTAGTCTCACTTGCTTCTGTGCATTTAGTGTAAGCATTTAGCTGGTCTTGCATACTTAGTTCTTGCATACTTAAGTTCTTGCATACTGTTTTGCATTACCAAGTCATCTTAGCTTGTTCATCTTCATTGCTTTTCTGAGCTAGTCCTTTGCTAGTTCCTACTGTTTTGCATATTGTTCTCACCAGCTGCTGCTGAGCGTTGTGTGGCCCTGCTGCTGCTTGTTGCTGTTGTACTGCTGCCTGCTAGGCTGCCCTGGTGCAGTTGGAGTGAACCTGGTGCAGCTAGCCATTCTTGCTGGTGCTGCCTTCTCCAAGCTGCCTGGTGCTGTTGTGTTGACCCAACTGGGCTTCTATTGTAAAGCCAAAGGAAAGCCAAATCCCAACTGAGCCTCTCCAACAAAAGTTTAGGAAGATCCAAAGCCCAACTGGGCTTGTGCAACAAAAAAAATAGGGACCAAAGCCTAACTGGGCTTCCCTCCAAAATAGTAAGCCTAAACCCAAACCCAAATTTTTTGGGCTTGTAATTTTTTGTGGGTTTGTATTGTTATTCTCTTTTGGGCTTGTAATTTTAATTATCTTTTTGGGCATGTAATAATTATTTTAATTTTAATTTTAATTTTATTTCTTTCTTTATTTGGGATTGTAATAATTTTAGTTTTATTTTCTTTTTTTTTGTGGGTTTGTAATAATTAGTTTTATTTTTATTTCTTTCTTTATTTGGGCTTGTAATTTAGTTGTTTGTTAGGCTTGTAGTTTCTTAATAGTGGGCTTGCTCTAAACTTAACTTTTTGGATTTTGGGCTTGCCTCTTTTGTGAACCAAACTTAACTAAATTTTGGGCTAAAAAAAAAAAAAATTGCTCCTTATTTCAAAAACCAAAATTTTTCTCCCTCTTTAAAAACCAAAATTTTATCCCAAGCAAAACCAAATTTTCTTTTCAAAATCCTTTCAAACCAAATTTTCAAAACCCATTAAAACCAATTTTTTTGAAAAAAATGGGCGAGTGTGTGAATAAACTCCGTAGTCTCCATGAATACATGTACCCTAACATAATAAGTCAGTTATCATGTATCGTCTTACCCCAGACTGATGGCCCATTTGAACTAAACGCAAGCATGATACAAATACTTCCTATATTTCGAGGGTTCGATTCTGAGAATCCCTATAACCATGTAAGAGAGTTTGAACAAATTGTCCAGGCTTTACAACCTGACCATATATCCGAAGACTCTTTGAAATTGCGCTTGTTTACATTTTATTTAAAGGAAAGGGCTAAAACATGGTTTTACAATCTGAGACCGCAGTCAATCACCACTTGGGACCAACTCACAAATCAATTTGTCGGAAAGTTCTTTCCACATCATAGGACCATCTCTATTCGTCGAAGTATTAATTGTTTTGTCCAGTTAGATGGAGAAACACTTTTTCATTATTTTGAACGATTTAATGATTTGTTGTTTGAGTGTCCTCATCATGGCCTCGAGAAGTGGAGACTGGTCGCCATTCTTTATGAGGGACTAGACTTTAAGTCTCGAGCCTGGGTTGAATCTATGTGTAATGGTGAATTCATTGATAAAACTGTGGACGATGCATGGTTATTTCTAGCTGACGTTGCAGAGAAAACCCATCAGTGGGAAACCTATAGGGAAACTAGGACCATGCCACATGATATGGGTAATCACCATGAGTCAGATGTTGATTTTCCCAATGAGCTTAATTCTGGATATAGTGTTTCATACCCTATTGCTGAAAATGTCAATCCATATTCACCTATTTTAGAGGCAGATGTATGGACGAAAAACACTAATGGTTTTGACAAAGTAGGATTTTCATGTATTTGTGATGATGATGATTATGATGATGTTATATTAGAAGAACATGTCTATGCTGAAAATGTTATGGAACCTTTGGGTTCAAATACATTAGGCTTTTCTGCCCCGACCTTCATGAATGATGTTTCTTCTAGTATTCCATATACATGTGATGAGGCTACTGATTTAGATATTGTGCAGTTATCCTGTGAAGAGCATGACTTAGGTAATGTTGAATCTTCTGTTGACACTAATGATCCTATGCATGAAAATATAGTTGATGTGTCTGATTCCATACCTAAGCCACAATATATTGCTTCTTTTGATGTTAATTTGGATATTTCGGATAACCATGATTCTGAATTTGGACTTGTGAAATTGTGTTGTGATGATGAGCATGCTACACAACTTGATTATGATTTAGAAAATGCTGATGTGACTGATAATATTGGTACTTTTGATCTCATGCATGTGAGAAACTTAGATGTCACCTTCTTGCCTAAGTCACAGATTGAGATTATTCCACCCAACCTAGATTTGGTTTGTAACAAAAATTTTAAACCAACTTTTCTGAAGATTCCCAACCTAGGATTGGAACTGTGTGCCTCTCAAGTCCTCTTGGACTATTTTGCATCTAGATACAATACTTTTAAGGAGCCACAGTTGGAATATGCATGTTTGTCCATCCCAAACAAAGTCCATTTTGAGTTAGACCTTGTGAATCCTGCACCCCTAAAATGGAAAGATTTTGTGCTTAAAAGTAAACCTGCTGAAAATTACAGGTTTGGGGGTGATTCATCCGGGTTTTCACTCTCGCTCTCATTTCAGTCCAATTTTAGTGTTTTGAAACTGTCTATGTTTCAACACTTTGTCTTTTGGGTTGATCCTCAACTCTTTAGACTTTATATATATAGTGAATTTTTTGTATATAATCTGGTAGGTAGTTTTTAGTGAAATTTTATGTTTTCTTTATATTTTGCTACTCCATGGTGATCGCGGCTGAAATATGTTGGATTCTAACCATGAACAATGGAGTTCGGTTCTTTCTTTCGTCAAATCGGGTAATCTCTTTCCTTTCTCTCAAAACTCAACATGTTCTTCTGATTTGTCCAAGTTATGAATATGTTTATCATTAGAAACATTGAGGACAATGTTTAGTTTAGGTTTGGGGGTATAGAGTAGATACCACGATAACATGTTATATTGAAAACAGAACTCCCTCTTTTTGAAAAAATTTAAAAAATTCCAAAAAAATTAAAAAAATGAAAAATCATAAAAATCGAGCTCATTTACCTTGAAATGTTGACTCTTGTGCAAATATGTATTTTTATTAGGATTCTTAGTCTAGATATTTAGGCACCCCTGATTCTAGCACAATTTACATGTGATAAGAAACTTGCACGCGCACGATCTACCAATACATGTATAGCCTCGATCTTCAAGGTGTTTGATAGGAATTTAGATTGCCAATCACTTTAGAATACTGAATGAGACTTGACTAGCTTGTTCTTTGGTTGGCTGGGATAGAAGTTGGAGGATACGTTAAGAAAAGCAACCATAGAATTTGACCGGATGCATTCGATAAGGGCCACCTCTTGCTAAGAGTCATGTAATTATGTTTTTCTTTTTGTTCATGTATCAAAAGTGTCACTATGTTGTAAAGATCAAAGTTATTTCTTACAAAAAAAAAATAAAAAATCAAAAAAAATCAAAAAAAAATTATATCAAAAATAAAAAAATAAAAAAAAAAATAAAAAATCAAGTATTACAAAAGTGTCATGTTAAAGACAATAGTTCTCTCATGTTAAAGACAATAGTTCTCTCTTGTTCCAAAAATAAAAGAGAGTAATCAATGTAAATAAGAGTCATGTAAAGAGTCATCTTTTTGTTGTAAATAGTCTTGTAATAAGCAAGGAGGGTGCAGCCATCGATGTATAACGCGGGTAAACTGAAATATCACCAACTCATTGGGTGAACATTCACAATTCTCGTAAAGCCGGACAGCTAGCTTGGCTTAGAATTCGGTTCTTAGCCTAAAAACTATCTCTTGGTGATTAGTAGTCATAACTTCAGGTCATTCTAGAAACATGTGTAGATACACTTTACACTCTTATCACGTGTCTTTATTTGTTATCAGTGCTAGGATTGTGCCTTAGATAGCTAGATTGACATCTCCATTTTGCTGTGAGCTTCTACTGTCTTGCACATGTCACATTTGATGGAATCTGAGCTTATATTTTGTCCTAGAACTTTGTAGGTACGTTCTAAGCAAACCTTCACGAGACTTCACTCGTCCACTAGGGACACTTAGTGGTTTAAAAGGCTTAGTGCATATGCTAAATGCATTCGAGAGACCAGCGACAGTGGTATAGGTAGGATTTTTCTTAGTTTTGTTTTACTTGAGGACAAGTAAAATTCAGGTTTGGGGGTATTTGATGAGTGCTAAAAAGTGCATATTTCTATATATTTTTCTTGGCATTTAACTCATCTTTTGTGCATTAATTCTACATTTTATCCCATATTCTGTATTTTCTTTGTTTTCAAGAATAAATATTTTTATTAATTAATTTTGCATTTTTAGGTAATAAATAAAGTTTGGATGAATAGCGGAGCGGAAAAGAGCGGAAAAGAGCAGAAAAGCGGTGAAAAGCCGGGAGGAATTACACAAGGAAGCCGCGAAGAATGTTGTGCACAAGACCAAAAGGCTAGAAGTGGGCTTGAAGAGGAAGAATTGTTCTTAAAGAAGATATGGGCTTGGCATACCCAAGGCCCAAAACCCTCACCCAAATCCATTTCATATATCCATACCCGTTTCCCTTTCTAGCCGTCAGATTGGATCATCTCAGCATCTTACGGTCGCAGCATCGCCAGTCATCAAGTCTGAAGCTCCTGTCTAACACTACAGCACCTAACTCCATCTTGAGCCGTCAACTTCGTTGTACTTCAGCATCCAACGGTCGCTCCTCGCTCCCTTCCATTTCGCCGTTAGATCGATCTATCATTTCCGCATCACACGGCTCAGCTTCGCGAAACATCAAGATTTGATGAGCCCGCTCAACACCCAAACAACCAAATACCTATACCCGCAAAACAAACGCACCCTTCTTCCCAAAACCATCGACTCCATCTTCTCCATTCCTCTACAGCGACCATCACCACCACCATGTCCTCTCAACCACCTCCATCACTGTACCCCATCAATCAGCCACCCCCGCCATCACTAAAGGACACCACCATGATACCCTCTAGCTCCTTCTCTCTCAACCCTTTTATCTTTTCAAAAACAGTGAACCTAGAAACTAGGTTTGAGAGAAACAGAGTTAGTGAAATCAAACCACCAATTACGGAAGAGGAGAAGCAATAGAAGAATGGGTCGAGACCATTGATTGATTTCAGAGATTAGGTAAAGGTCAATTTTAGATTTTTTAGTAAACCCTAATTTTACTGTTTGGGGATTTTTTGGGGAAAAAACTTGCATGTATAAATTGAAGACATGGGTGTTGATTTTGGGCATGCCCGGAGTAGCCGGTGCACCAAGTTGTAGTAGTTTATTTTCAGTATTGTGTTCATCATGTTATAATTTAATAACTAGGGTTTTGATGAAACCCATAATCATATGTTAAGATAATTCATGTTCATGTTGTTGTTCTTGTTGTGCTTCATTGCTTTAGGAATGATAGTTAGCTAATGGATCAAATTAGCCTGTGATCAATTGTACTGTAAGAAGACAGTTGATACTAGGGGTGAGTTAGTGAAGTTGGTTGATAAGTCATCCATTTGAGACCTCTCTGGAAGAAGAAATGTGCTTAATTGATAAAGGAATGACAGTTAGCTAATTGAACCAAATGAGCCTGTGATAGGTTGTACTGTAAGAAGACAGCTTATACTAGGGGTGAGTTAGGGAGACTAACTGATAGATCATTCAGTGTAGTTTTATCTGTAAAGGAACAAGAACATAATTTGAATAGGTATTGCCTTAGCTTAGGATTATTGGGTGGATTCAAATGCCCTAGTGCTTTTAGTCACTAGAAAGATTTAGAAAACAACACCAGCTCTCTCCAAGTCCCTGTGGACAAACCTCTATTTACATTCTATCTTCATCAAGACCCTGTATACTTGTAGGTAAAACATAGGTTGTAGTTTTTAGGTCTCATTCCTTGAGCTACCACTAGGTCTTGCTAAGTTGAAACCGACGAAAATGACACTACAATTAGCTGATAGGTCTGTCAAAGTCCCTCGTGGTGTCATCGAGGATGTTCTAATTGAGGTTGATAAGTTTATTTATCCAGTGGATTTTGTTGTTTTAGACACCCAGCCAGTTCAGGACCCAAGTGCTCAAATCCCGGTGATTTTAGGTCGCCCATTTTTAGCCACAGCTAACGCTGTCATCAACTGTAGGACCAGACTTATGAACATATACTTTGGTAATATGACCACTGAAATAAATGTCTTTAATGTTACTAGACAACCTTCTGGGAATGATGAATTAGAAGAAGTGAATATGATTAGCACTTTAGTTCAGGATTTAGTTCAGGATAATTGGCATGATACTCTATTGGGAGATTATTTAGATGAATTTGAGGAAACCATTCTCTTAGACCAGATGTGTGATCAATCTTTAGAAGAATCCCTTGAGTATTCTAAAGACTCTACGGACCCTGAAATTCAGGCAATAGTGTTAGGTCTTTCTGAGAGTAATGATAACCCTAAGTTTGGGGGTGGAGAATTGGAAGAATCTATTGAGTATTTTAAGGACTCTGAAGATCCGGAAATTCAAGCAATAGTTAGAGGTTTGTCTGTGAGTAGTGAAAACCCTAAGTTTGGGGGTAATGATAGTTCTTGTGATTGTCACGTATCCCTAATTAGAGTCCCTAACTTGGGACTCGAGATTTGTGCATTTGAGATATCACTTGAGTCTATTCAGACTCCGCAACCCGATCCACCTGATACTGTCCAGGAGGTAACTCAGGTATTAGAGACCCGTTTTTCGGATGAATCTATTTATCAAGATACACATAAGAAGCTCAATTATGCTACCCACATAAACCTAGTTGTCTTGACAGAAACCTTAGACGAGGATGTGCTCATTCTTTTCATTTTTCTGAACCAGTGCAGTTGTCTCATATTTGTGTTAGGTCTATTTGGTCTTGTGGACCCAAAATTGTTTCGACTATTGGTATACGACTTTGGAAGGTGACAATCCTTTTTGAGGTATTTGATGTCTAGCTAGAGACTTTAAAATTAGTATTTACTGGGAGTCACCCGCGCTCATGCGACACGGTAATATCCTTCCTTGTTTCTTTTCCTCAAGTAGTAACAGTTTCTCCTTGTTCATGCTTTTAATTTCATCTTTAGAACATTAAGGACAATGTTAGATTTAAGTTTGGGGGTGGGGAAGAAACTTTTTGTTAGCTGTAATAAATAAGCTCCAGAGCCTAGAAATTTAGGTTTATTAAGGATGACACTAACCAATCTAAGTGGATGGAAGCATTTTGGTTGTAGGAGTTGAGGAACCAATCTGATTAGATAGAAACATCTAGAAGAGTCTATTCATAAAAGCACAGAGCTCAGGTGTTAAAAAAAAAAGAAAACATGGTAGTTTCGCCATATCCTCGTGATGGAAACATCGAAAGAATCCTAATCACTTTTTTTTTTACCATTGCTAGGGTGAAATAGAGTGACTGAGATAAAGAAAAAAAAAATCAGACCAGACCACCAGACCAACCGGAATAAATACAATAAAGTCGACCACTGGTACCCTTGTATATGCCAGCTGAGTTGACCTAGAGTTAGGATTATTGACCACTGGTTCCCTTGTATATGACAGTGTGTTGATATTAGTCCAGACCAGTATCTCAGTCCATTAGGATAGGTTCACCTTAGTCAACATCATCAACGTTTTTCTCTACATCCATCTTCTTGATCTATTCATGTGATTGGTTGACTCCGGTTTATGATGTCAGAAACTATCTGAGTAGAGCGCTGTCACTTTATATGAATTTTAGTATGCTTGAGTGCAAACTCATGTACAACAATTGGAATTTCGCATCAGGGTACTTCCTCCTGTAGTCAATAAGTATGCCAACCAAGGAGATTCTTTAGTTCCTTCTAAGGTTCTGCGTAGATAGCTAGGGTCTGGAGTAATGGTTTTGTGGATACACCTCTGGTAAACCATCCCGAGATTAACTCGGTTCTATTTTTTATTAGTTTTGCTCGAGGACTAGCAAATAATAAGTTTGGGGGTATTTGATAGACGCATTTATGTGTCTAATTTGTCCTCAATGTTTCGTATTGTTAGTACTCGTTTTCGTCCTTATTATGGTGTTTTGTGTGTTTGTAGGTATTTTTGGAGAAATAAACATGCGTGGAAAATTCAGCTTGAAAAGTTGTCTAAGGCACCCGGAGGAACGTGTTATTCGGACTCTCTCTTTTGGATAAGGGGCACCCAATTTCTAAGGGGCTCACTAGATGCTATTTGCACCCCTTAAGGAAGTTGTTATTCGCACCCCTATCGCTGTTAGGGGAAGGTCATCCCCAACCTTTCAAATCTGGTTTTTGGCGGGAAACGTAGTTCTACAGTGGCAGAATTTAGGGTTCACTTTTTTGGGCGTGTTTTTGTGAGATTGAATAGCTGATTTTCGTCGGGTCGGCTCAATTCAGATAGACAGGGATGGTATGGGATTTAGAATTTGGTAGATTTGACTGGATATTCCGTTCGAGGTTAAACAGGGAAAGTTAACCAAGTCATCTGCGACTTCTTCTGGCATTAACTCGGACGAGAATTCATCATGATTTTTCTCTTGGTTTGGATGTATGCCAGCCTGGTACATCATAACAGGGTTGGTAATGTTGACAGAATCGTCTAACTTGGGCTACATTCACGTGTGGAAGAGAACAGAGAAGCACGAGTTTGCAAGAGTATGTCACGGGATTACAAAGAGTTTGAGCGTGTTTGAAACACTTGTGGAGCGTGAACGAGTTAAAAAAGGAGAGTTTGGAGTGAACTGGACTACTACAGACGCGTTCAGGAGAAGAAAAAGGAAAGAAAATATTCCCGAAGATATTTTTCTTCACTGCCGAGTAACGGAAGATATTTTGGAGTTATTAGGAAGTAATCTTTGGTCCTGACGAGTATATATAGGGTACTGGTGGAACGTAGAAGAGTACGGCGAGTTTGGGCAGAGAGCAGAGTGAAGAATCGTCAGGTTATATGATATTTTTTTGCTGGTGTATAACTGAAGAACACAAAGAACAAACGCTGCCAAAGTCTGTCGTTAAAATCCGTGGTTTATTCTTGGTTTTGCAACAGTCTTTGAGGAAACAGTCAAACAACACTTCTCAATTATTGTTCACTGTAACAGTGTATTTGCAACGACTCACAAGCGTTGCAATTCCTGATTTTCACCATTTTTGTCTCCTTTTTATCATTTGTAAACACTTTGAGCAATGAAATCATATTTTGAGTGTGTTTCCATGATGAGAAGCTAATCCCATCCTCTGGGGCGACGGAGGAAGCCAAATTTCACAAATGTGGTAATTCTATCAATTCTTGTTATGATTATTTGCATTGTTATTCAATTGATTTATAAGTTTCATTGCATGGTTGTGATTACAATTGATGGGTCATGCTTAGCTTAGATGTTTTGATGTCTCATGCTTTATATTTACACCCATTACTTTCGAAATCTACCTTAGGCAATGAATTAGAGTCAATAAAACTTTATCATTTGAGATTTTATTGTTTAGAATTGATATTTGAACCACATGAGTGCGAAAATTGGTGGAATCCTAGCCCCAATCTGTCCATAATTTTTACAACACTTTTTAATTGAGTTTGTTATTTTTGCTTTAAAAATTAAGTCTAAGAATCTGCTTTCACAAGTCTCGAACAAACTTATTACTACAACATCATTGAAAATACTATCATCAAGCATCACCATCATTAACATCATCACTATCATCAACATCGTTGATCATTTGCCATCTTCATTGGTATCATCATTGTTAGCAGATCAACCTAAGCATCATTTCAACCCACCCAACATATTATGAAAATCAATAATCTGCATCTTCATCATCATCATAGCATAACATTTTTCTTCTTCATCATAATATTTTTTTTCCTCTCCAAATCAATCTTTGCACTCACAATAAACAAAAATGAGAACCCTTTTTTCATAAAAATTGTCCTTCTGAAAATCACCCTTTTCACTAGATAAATCAAATTATTGTTTTCTTTTTTTTAAACAAATTTTCTTGTAACTCTCCCTCAACTCAACTCTCTTCCCCAACTTTGATACCATGTGAGATTTCCACAATAGCACAGAGAGGAGTGAGAGAGAGATTGAAACACTCAAAAATATAAAAACTACATTGATAATCTTTCTTCATATTTTACAATAGAAAACTAACCTTTATATAGGCAGTAACTCAAAACCCTAGAGTACTCTCACTGTTTCACTACTAACAAGATCCTAATTTGTAAGAATTAAGTCACACATTTAAAGGAAATGTGTTCAGTATTTTCCTAAAGACTCGGACATTTAACAAACAATTATTTGAATTTCAAAATATTCAAAGATCAAACAGAATTATCCTAAATCTAATATTTGAATTATAATTCCAACAAGGACCTCGAGAAAACAAATGCATCCTTCCAAAACCCCCAAACTAAAAAACAAATGCATCCTTCCAAAACCCCCAAACTATAAATCAAACAGTCATTATGTAGTCGTTCTTCCGGTAGTTCCGTTTCTTTAAATATCTCGTCGCTGATATTTTAAGAGATTATTAGAACGCTAGAAGAGTTTTTCCTTTAGGCTAACCAATGTCGATCTCCATTAACAAGCACCCCAAATTCTTGGATATTAGTATCAAACTGATAAGGTACGTTTTCAATGCTTTTCCATGAATTTAATCCAAACGAAAAGACTTCGAATAAACTTCCAAGACCAACTAGTAACTTGTAATCATAACCAAATGCAACCATATGAACATCATTCCAATCTAATCTTAGTGATATCTTTTTATACTCCCTTGTGGCTGGATTCCAAAGACCAAAGAAATGCCTCACTACGACCATAGGAAAACTTGACCATTACAACAACCCATAAGTTCAGCTGAATAACCTAAGGATTTGTACGAGTAATCTAATTCCACTGCATATCAAGAAATTTATCACCCGACGATAATGACTCTAATAATGAATCATTAAGAATGGAGTAGAATAGGATACACCAATCAGTACTGTTCATCTCATACCCATTAAGCATGAGATTTGGGTTGTTTCTTTGTTTAGTAAGATCAAGTTGCATCTTTACAAAATCACGGTTAAAAATTAAAGAAAACCATGCCTTGCATACATACCTGCAAGCTAACAGGGATGTCACCGGTACTCTTAAAGGATTTGAAAATAAGTCTCCTCTGGAATGGATGACATTGTTTATCATTCGTACAATCTTCAAATTTGTATTAATAAAAATAAACCGAGTTTTAAATTCTTATATAGACTTGTTAAACCATACAACTTTTAGACTTCACGGAACCTTATATTGGTAAGACTCGAAATATGCCAAAAATAAACCTAAAAGATACTTCCAAAATCAAATCTAATTTTGTAACCAACAGGACTCAACTGTGGAAACCAATCCTATATCATTATTTTTGGAGAAAATGAGTCTTTTTAATGTGTGTTAGTTTTTTGATCTTGGTTAGAATTGATCGATGGCGTAAAGGTCTAGGGATGCTTACTCATTTTATATGAGTGAATGAAATGCAAATATGGATAGGCATATGACACTTTCCATGCCTAGTGCTTGTATGCACATGTGAAAGTCAACCAAGATTAATATTAAAACAATTTTTTTTAATTTCTAGACGGATAAATTAAAACAAATTTTTAATTCCTAAACAGAATAACTAAAATAAGATTTTAAGTCCTACCGTTTTTATTAAAATTAAAACAAGGTTTTAATTCCTTAAATGTTTTTATATTTAATGAGGAAAGTTACCAAATAAAATTTATGCCAAATTCGTTTTCACCGCCTATAAAAGTAAAGGGATTTATTCATTCCAAAATGTGTCCAGAAGAAGCTACTATCCTTCTTCTTTTCGTCTTTCTCCCTCTGTGTGGTTTTTACATTCCCGAGCTTTGCTGTTGAGTTCGTAAGTGGGCAAGTGTTGTAGTGCTTATAATACTTGCAACGGGTAGTTTTATCCTGGATACGAATTAACCACGGGGTATTAGCATCACTCATTTTTGAGGCGTACCAGTGAACATCGTGTTAAGGACAACTTGATGATCAAGTGACTGTCCTCAGTGTGCTGTTAAATATTTGAGTGTTTTATTTCATTTTCAGTATTTCATTGTTGCAGTTCCAACAAACTCAACACGATAATATTTTTGTAACAATGGGAAAAATGATGTTGAAAGACCAAAAAAGTTCAACGGAAAAGATTTTAAGAGATGGCAATCCAAGATGTTGTTTTTCTTGAGTTATCATGAGTTTGATCATTACATTGTGATTCCTTTTGATGACGTCATGAATGAAGATGGAAATGAAACTGGACTTGATGACTGAAACATACAAAATTATATGGCTAAAAATCATATTATGAACTGTTTAGATGATGCAATGTATGATTTTTATAATGCTAAGGAAAACTTCAGTACTTTTGATTTGTGGACTGTATTAGAAGCAAAGTACCAAGCCGAGACTGGAAAAAGCAAGAAACTTCTGGTTGCTAAGTTCATGGATTATATGATGTCGAATGATAAGTCCGTTGTCGATCAATTTCTTGAGCTTCAATAAATCATTAATGAAATTCTTGCCGAAGGTATGATTATTGATGAAACATTTCAAGTGGCTGGTGTGATTGGGAAATTACCGTCTTCTTGGTCAGAATACAAACAAAGACTGAGGCATGAAACTGGTGATGTCAGTATGGTTGATTTGGGTAAAAAATTCAAGCGAAAGAACTGTTATGCACCAAAGAAAAAATTGTGTCTTTTGCAAGGGACATGTTAAACAAGGCTCATGCATCTGAACACAAATCATCCAATTCTGAAAAAGGTGAGAAGAACAAACACAACTCTAAGCAAGGTCCTCACAATACAGGTACATTTCGGAAACCTAAGTCTGGCATTAATAAAATTAATGATGCTTGTTATACTTGTGGAAATACTGGCCATATGGCAGTTTACTGCAGAAACCGTAAGGACCTTAATAAAAATAAAAATAATGCTAATTTGGTTGAAAACAACAAGGACGAGTTTCTGGTACGGTGTCTGGAGTAAATTTGGTAACCAATGTGAGAGACTGGTGGGTAAACTCTAGAGCTACGTACCAAACATGTCTGTGGAAGTGGAGACATGTTCTCCTCCTATAGGGGATAGCGAGAAACTCTATACGGGTAACTCATTTGCAGCAGATGTTGTAGGCAAAGGCAGTTGGGCTCAAGTTCACTTCTGGAAAGACTCTCACATTGAATGAAGTATTTCATGTTCCGGACATCTGTAAAAATCTTGTTTCTTATGGTGTTTTAGATGATAAGGGTTTCAAAATTGTAATAGAATCTGGCAAGATTGTTGCCACTAAGGGTAAGGATTATGTAGGTCAGAGTTATAAGACCGAGGGTCTATATAAGCTTAATGTCAACTCTGCTGTAATGAATAAGATTGATTCTTCTTCTTATTTTTGTGTGTCTTTAAATTTTTGGCATGGTAGACTGGTGTTAGAGCATTACTCGGTCAAACTTACAAGTGTTGCTATCTCAAGCTTGTTGTCAAATTTAGTTGTCAAAACTATATCTTGGTTTCTAGTCTACAATTAATTAAGTCTCAGACTAGGATAAAAATGCAGTTGAGAAACAATGGATCACGACAATCATCATTGCGTTCTACCGTTTGAAGGCGAAGATCAACCGAAGCTTTTGGAGAACTTCATCAACAAAATGTAAGTGAAGACCGAACCACCTATATCTCAAGTTATATTCACTTTTCTATCATTTGAGACGATGACGCATAACTAATTAGACTAGTATGCATAGACAAGAATTTCAAGTCGAGAACTATTTATCTAGTTAACGAATTTCTCGAAAAATAATGGCTAAGCTAAATGAACACTTGTTCATGCTTGATGAATTTCGGTTAAGGACAATTTATTGTTCGGAATCAAAACCATGATTCAAGTTTATCATTTGAAAATATTCTGGAATAGTGATATGAGTCATTGATGTTATTCATGAATGTTTCGAATCGATTTAGAGAAATATAGAACTACTATTGATTAAGATACAAGACAGACAGTGGTATCAGTTTTACATGGAAAATTGTTATATGTCTGAACCCGTATTACATGTACTTGTGCACATAAGGGAATAGCTATATATCGACTAACAGATTAGTGGCACACATATTCTTATGTATATCATATGAAAATCTGTGTGACTCGTGAACCGAATTGGTATGCGTATTCGTATGCAAACCATTCTTGGACTGTGGTTACGAAACC
Organism: Papaver somniferum; assembly: GCF_003573695.1. Taxonomy (NCBI): domain Eukaryota; kingdom Viridiplantae; phylum Streptophyta; class Magnoliopsida; order Ranunculales; family Papaveraceae; genus Papaver; species Papaver somniferum. The sequence goes on from NC_039366.1 coordinate 127,141,113, forward strand.
AGGGTGAGTATCCAAACCAGTACGCAAACTTAAACATTTTTGTGTTACTGAACTCGGTAGCGTTTCCAAACCGGTACGCAAACTGATTTAGTTCTGTGAACTCCGGAACCGACGACAGTCTTAAGGTTTCCAAACCGGTACACAAACATAAAAAGTTATGTGAACTCCGTAAATTTTGTTTGGTAGAAAGTTTACAAACCGGTACGCAAACCTAAAATGTTCCGTGAACTCCAGAACTTGGTTTTGGTTTAAAGTTTCCAAACCGGTATGCGTACTGTGACTGAACCGACTCACGGACAACAATGGTATTTGTACCTTGTACACCTACTAACCACGTCGATTATATTTTCAAGTGTGTTTAAATTATTTCTACGAGATAATTAGCATTTGATTAATTCTCTAAAAACACTAGATTTATTTGATCACATGTTTGTGACTCAAAGTTATTGTCTTATGTGTTCATGAGAATGAAGATTAAGTTTGTAAGTTCAAACTGGCTAGCTTCGGATAACCATGTTGAACATAGTATTTGTACACGCTTCGGTTACGGTCTCACCTAACCAGAGTGTATATCTTGCTTATGTAAATAAGATTCAAAGATTCATCTAACGGTGGATATTGTTTGCTTGGTTCAAAATCTATCTTAACTTATGCCTAAAGCAACCTATGCTTTGAATGTTTACAAAAGGGGAACATCAAGAAACTGGGATCTTTGAATCCCGACACTACTTTTTGGTGTTTCCTACTTGTATCTAGATTCGTCCTCCCCATAAACCCTTTTAGGGTTTAACGACTACAAAGTTTTCATAGGGATTCTAGAAGCCAGGTCAAGTTATCTTTCCTTGATAACTTGAGTATCCTAATCTTGATTGTTTGTAGAGCTTGCTCCATCAATCAAGATAGATAGAAATCATCAAAGTTCCCTTCGTCTCCAACTTTGTTGATTCCACATGTTTTATATTTGTGTGGTGAATAATAATCTAGACTGCACTTCGAGTTGCATATGTCCGGATTTTGAGGATAGCTAGACTTTGTCAAATTTCTATCGATTTTCATCACCTTGATCATACCTTTCGATCGTAATCAGGAAATCAATTATATAGGCTTAGTATGTGGGAGGTAGATTTGGTTTAAAGTCTTCAATTGGGTTAAAACAACTTTTAACTGGTGTGACGTCATCTAAGGGAATCAATTGCGCGGAGTCCTGCTTGGATTCAAGAGGCGTAAAGAGCGGGACTGTAACTTAATCGGTGGGATACCTTTTAGGGCTCAACCACGTTCCAGTTCGAAGTTAATTGGTATTAGGCTAGTATCTGTAGCGGTTTAATACAGTTTGGTGGTCAATTTGGACTAGGTCCCGGGGTTTTTCTGCATTTGCGGTTTCCTCGTTAACAAAACTTCTGGTGTCTGTGTTATTTCTTTTTCCGCATTATATTGTTTATCTTTATAATTGAAATATCACAGATTGTGCGTTGATCAATCATAGTAGAGACATCCGACCTAGTTTGTTGGATACGACTTGATTGATTTTTGGACTTTGGTATTTGGTACCGTCCAAGTTACCTCTTTGTGATTAGGTTCACGTATTTGTTTATGTAAACGTTCTAATCGCAAGAGATAAAGATATAACTCTAAGATACTATTCCTTGATTGAGTTTAACTCTCGGAGTTGTATTGAGTTTGTCCATACAGATTTCCTAAGGAAAAAATGGTGGTGTATTTTGGTACCCCCGCGTTTTCAACTTGGACATGTAAATTATAAGTCAATACATAAACTGGATAACGTAGGTTGCATACCCAAATTAGTTTGGAAAAAGAACACAAATGTGAAATATGCATAGAATCAAAGTATGTTAGAAAAACTTGTAGCAAATATGTTCATAAAAACTATAAACCCTTAGAACTAATTCATTCAGACCTAGTTCACATGAAATCGGTTCAAACTAGAGGTGGTAAAAATGGTTTGTTACTTTTATAGACGACTATACGAGGTATTGTCATATGTATTTTCTTAGAGGTAAGGATGATGCCTTAGAAGCCTTTAAGATGTATAAACTAGAAGTTGAAAACCAATTGAATGCTACCATTAAAAAAGTTAGGTCTGACCATGGTGGTGAGTATAAAATTCCTATAGTAAAATTTTGCGTAGAACATGGCCTAATACATGAGGTTACCCCTCCTTATTCACCTTAATTTAATGGTGTAGCTGAACGTAAGAACCGTACCCTTAAGGAGATGATGAATTCCATGTTGATTATTTCAGGATTAGTTGATAACTTGTGTGTGTGTGTGTGTGTGTGGGGGAGGGGGGGGGGGGGGGTGAGGCCATTCTCTCAACTTGCTATATCCTGAATATAGTACCCTTTAAAGGATCAGATAAAACTTCATATGAATTTTGGAAAGGTAGACAATGGTGTTTAAATGGGGTTGCACACAAAACTTGCAAGTATACAAGGCCAAGCTTTATAGTATAGGGATGAGTAGGGGTTAGTCCACAGGGAGTGGGAGCATACAAGAAGTTTTCCTAAGCTAGCAATGGAGACAAGGCACTATGGCAGTGAGCAGTGATGGATGAAGGCAGTGAAACAAAGAACTAAAACAGTTAACAAAGCAAAGCAGTTAACACACGATGGCAGCACAGCAAAGATTAAATGGCAGAGGATATAAAATAACAATAGCAGGGAACCAAGGCTGTAAGCCAAGGGCAGGGGGAGTTTGTGCACTGATTTCAGTGCACAACAGCTACAAATTGCAAGAAAAACAGTGAAGGAAGGTAAATTTAGCAGGGAACAAAATAGAACTGAAATTAAGTGACTGTAAAAGGTATTGTGGCTAAGCTAAGGCCTAGTATCCACCTTTGTGTCCTAGCCAAGCAGTGTGATCCTAGGTTGAGTTGAAAATCCTATGCATACATCTAGAATGGGAGGAAAACTAATTTGCTCCCTAGTTTGCCCCTAGCATTGACTGTCTTTTGACAGAACAATCAATCACAGGCACTATAAGCATTAATCTCTTCCCATTGCTCAATCAAAACATACATCAGGATAACTATCCTAGCAATTCACCATTTGACAGTGCATAAGGCTTCAACTGAGCCTTAACTTAATGTTACTTAGCTCATGCTCAACATATTACAAACACAAGCATTCATCATACAAAATAATTCAAACACAACATACACATAACATTCAACTGTTAACTGCATAAGAAGAACAAAAATTGGAATTGCATAAAATTTGTTTCAATTCTCTACTGGCTAGTCCAGCGATCATCCCCCCGATACCCCCCCTCACACATCCCCTATTTATACATATAAGAAAAATCCCCAAAAATCAGTGAAGTTAGGGTGTACCCAAAAATCCAAAATTCACTCACCTAACACACTGATAAAAACCCAATCAACCAACCCATGCTTCAATTAGACGTACAATTGATTTCCCCCCAAAAGTTCCCAAATCAGAAAAATTAGGGTTTTAGAAATTAAAATTAGAAATTTACCTAATCTATGACTCCAATCAAACTTCGACCCATGCTTAGAATTAGTCTTCTCTTGCTTCCCATACCGTTAATTTGCCTCTAGATCGACCTAATTTACCTATTTCACACTTTAGGGTTTCGGTTGAAAATGTGTGAAATAAGTAAAGTAGAGGGACTAGGGAGAGGGGAACAATGATGGGTTATCATTGTTTGACGCTGTGGTGATTATGGTGGTGATGGCGGAGCAGTTGGGAGAGCAGGTGGAGGAGCAGGTGGTGGAGATGGTGGTGGTATGGCGTCTGTAGAGGAATGGAGAAGATGGAGTCGATGGTTTTGGGAAGAAAGGCGCGTTTGGTTGGGTATAGGGTGTTCGATACTTGGGTGTTAGGCGGGTTCAGCGAGGTTTGATGATCTGCGACATGGAGCGATGGATGGGAAGATGGTAGGTGGATCCAACGGCGATACGGAGGTAAGCGTGGAGCGACCGTCGGATGAAGGGATGTAGCAAAACGGACGACCCAAGATGGAGATGGGCGTTGCGATGTAAAGCGGGGGCTTCGGAGTTTGATGTGCGATGATGGAGCGACCGTAGGATGCTGAAATGCTTCGATCTGACGGCTGAAATCCGAGACGGGCTTGGATATAGAAAATGGGTTTGGGTAAGGTTTTTGGGCCTTGGGTATGCCATGCCCATATCTTCTTTAAGAACAATTCTTCCTCTTCAAGCCCACTTCTAGCCTTTTGGTCTTGTGCACGACATTCTTCGCGGCTTCCTTGTGTAACTCCTCCCGACTTTTCATTACTTTTCTTCTCTTTTCGCTCCGCAATTCATCCAAACTTTATTTACAACCTAAAAATGCAAAATTAATTAATAAAAATATTTATTCTTGAAAACAAAGAAAATACAGAATATGGGATAAAATGTAGAATTAATGCACAAAAGATGAGTTAAATGCCAAGAAAAATATATAGAAATATGCACTTTTTAGCACTCATCAAATACCCCCAAACCTGAATTTTACTTGTCCTCAAGTAAAACAAAACTAAAAAAATCCTAACTATACCACTGTCGCTGGTCTCTCGAATGCATTTAGCGTATGCACTAAGCCTTTTAAACCACTAAGTGTCCCTAGTGGACGAGTTGAAGTCTCGTGAAGGTTTGCTTAGAACGTACCTACAAAGTTCTAGGTCAAAATATGAGCTCAGATTCCATGAAACGTGACATGTGCAAGACAGTTTAAGCTCACAGCAAAGGAATATGTCAATCTAGCTGTCAAAGGCACAATCCTAGCACTGATAACAACTAAAGACATGTGATAAGAGTGTAAAGTGTATCTACACATGTGTAAAGAAAGATCGGATGTTATGACTACTAATCACCAAGAGATAGTTTCTCAGGCTAAGAACCGAGGTCGAAATCTAGCTAGCTGTCCGGACTTTACGAGAATTGTGAATGAGTAGGAGGTATTTCACAATCACTCGCGTTGTACATCAATGGCATGCACCCTTCCTTGCTTAATAAAACAAAAAAATGACTCTTTACATGACTCTTATTTACATTGACTACTCTCTTTTATTTTTGGAACAAGAGAGAATGGAATTGATAAATACTTGATTTTTTTGTATTTTTCTGAATTTTTTTTTTTTTTTTTTTTTTGAAAAAAGAAACACTTTTGATACATATACAAAAGGAAACAAAAGATTACATGACACTTTGCAAGAGGTAGCCCTTTTTGATGCACCCAGTTAAATTCGATGGTTGTCTTTCTTAATGTAACCTCCACCTTCTATCCCAACCAACCAAAGAACAAGCTAGTCAAGTTTCGTTCAGTATTCTAAAGTGATTGGCAATCGTGACTTCCTATCAAACACCTTGAAGATCGAGGCCATACATGTATTGGTAGATCGTGCGCGTGCAAGTTTCTTATCACTATGTGAAATGTGCTAGAATAAAGTGCCCAATCGTTCTAGACTAAGAACCCTACGTATAACATATATGCACATAAATCAACTTTTCAAGGTAAATGAGCTCCATTTTTTATGATTTTTCATTTTTTAATTATTTTTTTTTTTTGAATTTTTTCGATTTTTTCAAAAGAAGAAGGAGTTCGTTTTCAATTATGGCATATTATCGTGGTATCTACTCTATACCCCCAAACCTGAACTAAACATTGTCCTCAATGTTCAAAGTATGGAAAGAATTATAAAACAAAATATGAAGAGGAACATGCTGAGTAGAGTAAAAGGAGAGAGAATACCCGATTGTACGGCGAAAGCTCGATTAAAACTCCGTTATTCAAGGAAAAAATCCATCATATTAGGAGTCACAATGGATGAGCACAAAATATATACACAAGGAAATAAAATATTCGACTAACATATTATCTACAAGAAAATTTGGTTTTTAATGGGATTAGACTTTTTGGAAAAATTTGGTTTTGTCGGGAATGAAAACTTTTTGGTTATTTAGGGAAAGAGTGGACCAGTTTAGTCCACATAGACCGGGTCCTCCAGGTTGGTTGTTTCAATGTCGGGTGGAAATGGCTCAAGGAATGGCTTTAATCTCTGCCCGTTGACTTTGAAAACGTTCTTGTTGGAAACATCCTCCAGCTCTACAGCTCCATGAGGAAAAACTGTGCGTACTAGGTACGGACCCTTCCATCTGGAACGCAGTTTTCCTGGAAAAAGATGTAATCGGGAGTCATACAGCAAGACTTTATGACCAGGAGTGAAAGACTTTCTTAGGATACGCTTGTCATGAAACAGCTTCATCTTCTGCTTGTACAGCTTGGCACTGTCATAAGCCTCATTTCTCAATTCTTCCAACTCGTTGAGTTGAAGTTCCTTTGAATTCCAGCTTCGTCCAGAGAGAAGTTCAGCTCTTGATGCCCAGTAGCTCGATGTTCTAACTCCACAGGTAGATGGCACGGCTTTCCATACACTAGACGATAGGGGGACATGCCAATTGGTGTCTTATAAGCTGTTCTATAGGCCCACAAAGCATCATTCAATCTTAATGACCAATCTTTCCTAGACGGGTTAACTGTCTTCTCGAGAATGTGCTTAATTTCCCTATTAGAAACTTCTACTTGTCCACTCGTCTGAGGGTGGTACGGAGTAGCAACCTTGTGAGTTATGCCATACTTGCGTACTAAAGACTCAAAGTACTTGTTACGAAAATGTGAACCGCCGTCACTGATGATAGCTCTAGGGGTACCAAAACGTGCAAATATGTTTTCCTTTAGAAATGAAAGTACCACCTTGTGGTCATTTGTTCTGGTTGCTATGGCTTCTACCCACTTAGAAACGTAATCAACTGCGACTAGGATGTACAATCTACCGTCAGAAATAGGGAATGGACCCATGAAGTCGATCCCCCAAACATCAAAAATCTCCACAATCAAAATGGGGTTCAATGGCATCATGTTTCTCCTCGAAATGCTTCCTAGCTTTTGACAGCGTTCACAAGCAACACAATAATCATGGCAATCCTTGAACAATGATGGCCAATAGAATCCACACTGCAAGATCTTTGCAGCGGTTTTCTTGGCACTGAAATGGCCTCCACATGCTTGGTCATGACAGAAGATATCACATCTTTCTGTTCAGTGTTGGGGACACATCTCTAATGATTTGGTCCGGGCAGTACTTAAACAAATATGGGTCATCCCAAAGGAAATGTTTAACTTCAGCCAAGAACTTATAGCGGTCTTGTCTCGACCAACGTGAGGGCATTCTACCTGTAGCGAGGTAGTTAACAATGTCGCAAACCAAGGAGGTCTGATACACATCAATTGCTCATCAGGAATGATTCTCTGATTAGCATGGACTCATCAATAGACTCAATGGTTAATCTAGACAAATGATCAGCAACCACATTCTCACAACCTTTCTTATCACGGATTTCAGATCGAATTCCTGTAATAAGAGTATCCATCGAATAAGGCGAGCTTTAGCATCCTTCTTGGAAAGAAGATACTTCAAAGCCGCATGGTCAGTGTATATGATGATCTTAGATCCTATAGATAAGATCTAAACTTGTCTAATGCGAAAACGACAGCAAGCAATTCCTTCTCGGTAGTTGTAATTGAGTTGAGTATCATTAAGGGTTTTGCTAGCGTAGTATATCACGTATGGTAGTCTATCAACACGCTGTCCTAAAACAGCACCAACAGCATAATCAGAGGCATCACACATGTTCAAACGGTAGTTCCCAGTTGGGTGGTCGGACTATAGGAGCGGTGGTGAGAAGGGTTTTTAATTCCTCCCATGCTTCACACAAGCAGCATCGAAATTGAAGGCAACATCTTTGGAGAGAAGACTGCACAGAGGTCTGGAGATTTTGCTGAAATCTTTGATGAATCGCCGGTAAAAACCAGCATGACCTAAAATGATCGATTCCTCACAGAGCGGGTTTGGTAATGTCGGATGAGGTCACTTTAGCTTTATCCACTTCAATGCCTTTTTCCGAGATGATGTGTCCTAGAACTATTCCTGAATTCACCATAAAATGGCACTTTTCCCAATTTAGAACAAGGTTCTTTCTTACATCTGGACAGCAGGGTAAGATGCTTAAACATTTATCAAACGAAGAACCAACACGAGAAATCATCCATAAAGATCTCGAGAAAACTATCTATCATGTCAGAAAAAATGCTCATCATGCAACGCTGAAAAGTAGCAGGTGCATTACACAACCCGAAGGGCATACGTCTATAAGCAAACGTCCCAAATGGACACGTGAATAGTTTTTTCCTGATCTTCCGGAGCAATGTGAATTTGGTTATAACCGGAAAAGCCATCTAGAAAACAGTAGTGACTGTGTCCAGACACACGTTCTAGCATTTGGTCAATGAAAGGGAGCGGGAAGTGATCCTTCCTTGTTACTGTGTTCAACTTCCTGTAGTCGATATACTCGCCATCCTGTGGTTGTACGTAGGGACTAATCATTCTTGTCGTTCTGAACTACAGTAATGCCTGACTTCTTAGGCACAACTTGAATGGGACTAACCCATTTGCTATCAGGTATTGGGTATATGATACCCGCATCAAGTAGTTTCAGGATTCTCCTTTGACTACATCTCTCATGTTAGGATTAAGTCTCCTTTGCATTTCCCTAGATGGTTTGGCATTCTCTTCGAGGTTAATGTGGTGCATGCAAATGGTGGGGCTATTCCTTTGAGGTCTGAGATGGTCCATCCTAAGGCCTCTTTGTGTTCCTTAAGTACTTCTAAGCTTACTTTCCTGTTCCGTGTCTAAACATGATGAAATAATGACAGGTAAAGTATCAGAAGAACCTAGGAATGCGTACTTCAAAGTACTAGGCAATGTTTTCAATTCAAGCTTGGGTGGCTCAACAATGGATGGAACAAGCTTGGAATCAGAGAGTAAGGGTGGTTCCACTTCATATTTCTTTCAGTGACGTCCATTTGAGGTACAGATTCGAGCAGAGATAGGACGTCACTACAGTATGCATCATCATAGGAATCTGAGTTAAAGTTCTCCATACATGCTTGAAAGGGGTCGACGGATAGAATGTTAGTCAACGAATCTTGTATTAATCCTTCAATCATATTAACTTCATGCACATCCATCATCAAGATTCACAGGTTGTTGACTAATATCGAACACATTCAATTCTACCGTCATGTTGCCAAAAGACAGTTTCAACACTCCATTACGACAATTAATGATTGCGTTGGACGTAGCCAAGAAAGGACGTCCTAAGATGACAGGAATGTGACAGTCTGGGTTTTGTACAGGTTGAGTGTCTAAGACAATGAAGTCTACGGGAAAATAGAATTTGTCAACCTTGATCAAAACGTCTTCGACCACTCCACGAGGAATCTTGACAGATCGGTCTGCCAGTTGTAGAGTGATAGATGTTGGCTTCAACTCCCCAAGACCTAACTGCTCATAAACAGAATATGGCAGTAGGTTAACACTTGCACCTAGGTCTAATAACGCTTTATTGACCGTGTGTTCTCCTATAGTGCAAGAAATTGTTGGACATCCTGGATCCCTAAACTTGGGTGGAGTTTTGTTCAGAATGATGGAACTCACCTGTCAGCTAAGAAAGCACGTTTGTGCACATTGAGCTTGCGCTTTTGAGTACACAAGTCTTTGAGGAATTTGGCATAAGCAGGGATTTGCTATTGCTTCAAGAAAAGGAATGTTGATGTTGACTCTTTGAACAGATCTAACATCTCATTGTATAGGTACTTTTCTGTTGATAGATCAATCTGAGGAAATGGGGCACAGGAGATGAGTTGGCAAAGGGACATTCACAGCAGTAGAATTGTCAGATTTTCCAACTTGCTCAGGTTCTTGGTTTTCTGGGGTGTGTAGGCAATGAATGTTTGGCTCAGATTCATTGAGTGTTCCTACATTGTTCTCAACTCTTACCACTTCGGAGTGGTAATGGATGGACTTGATCGGGTGAGGTTTCATGCAGATGATGTGCCTGTTTGAAATATCCTCTTTGGATTTTGTTGGGGTTGGCTAGGAAGTTACCCTTTTCTCTCTCGCTCATGGAATCGCATTGACCCATCTTTTGATCAAGATTTTCTGACTTGCACCAGATCTGGACATCTCCTCTAGGGATAATCTCTTGTCGGTATTGTGTTGAGGATAGATTGTTGTTGAGGGTTTCCTAGGATATTGATATCCCTGATTGTTTTGATAGCTCTGATGGGTTGAGATGGTCCTCCCTGAGTGGGGCCTTTGGACCATGAAAAGTTGGGTGGTTTCTCCATCCTGGATTGTAGGTCTGTGAATAGGGTTATCTGTTTTTTTTGAAACATGGCATGTGCCTGTTCAAGCCTAGATTCCTGGACTGCAAGCAAATCGGGACAATTTTGGAATTGATGGTTGGGATCGTTACAAGCGGCACATACAGACGAAGCGACATGTTCTCGGAGAGTAGTGGTGGAAGGTTTTGAATTTTTATGTAGTTCTAACTCTTCTAATCTCCTAACTATTGATGCCATGTTTGCTCTCCCTCGAAATCTGCTTCAATCCTAAAAGCCTTCGCTTCGGATGTAGTCTTTCTGGGTTCACGGATGGATTCCCACTGTTGCGTCTTTTCAGCTACTTCAATCAAGAAGTCCCAAGACGCATCAGCAGTTTTGTCTACGAATAGACCATTACACATCGACTCAACCGTTGTTCGGGTGGACACATCTAGACCTTCATACAAAATTTGCACAAGTCTCCATTTTTCAAAACCATGATGGGGACATTGGAGCAATAATTCATTGAATCTCTCCAAGTATCTAGCTAAGGTCTCACCCTCTAATTGCACAAAGCTATTCAGACTTTGACGAATTGTCGCAGTCTTGTGATTCGGGAAAAACTTTTTGAAAAACTCCTTTATGAGGTCATCCCATGTCATGATGGATTGAGGCTGTAAAGCATAAAGCCAGGCCTTTGCCTTATCTTTCAGGGAGAAAGGAAAGAGCCTTAACTTTAGGGTTTCGTCGGACATTTGAGTGAAACGCAGAGTTCCACAAATTTCCTCGAATTCTCTCACGTGGTGGTACGGGTTTTCATTCTCAACACCTCTAAAAATAGGAAGCATCTGTATTGTGCTCGATTTCAGCTCATAATGGCCATTATCCTCGGGTAGCACAATACAAGAAGGTTGACTGGCTCTAGTTGGGTACATATAATCCTTGAGGGTACGGGGTTCTCCCATTGTTTCGGTTTGATCTGGGCTGTCTACCTCAGAACTCAGAATTTCGATAGGTTCTTCTTGATTAATTCTAACAAGTCTGTTTGTTTGGTCTCTATAGGTCACATCATGTCCTTGTAGGTACCTCAACTAACATGTTGGTCAGACAGAGCAATCGGAAACAATTTGGCCCACAAGGAAGATTTGGTTTTGAATGGGTTTGGATTGGGATTTTGGTTTTAATAAGGGATTTTGTTTTTGGTTTAAAATTGGGCTTTGGAAAAATTTTGAACTAAACCTAGCATAAATTAGCACAACCCATAAAAGAAAATAAAAACAATAATAATAATTAAGACAAGCCCATAAAAGAAAAAGAAAAGAAAAGAAAATAAAAGAAAAATAAAGACAAAAAAATAATTACAGTCCCAAATAAAAAAAAGAAAAAGAAAATAAAGGAAAATAAAAATTATTACAATCCCAAATAAATAATTAAATTAATTATTACAAGCCCGAATTTGAATTTAAATGAGGCCCAAGTGGGTTAACTCATGTGTTAGGCTTACTTGATTTTTGGAGGGAAGCCCAAAAATAGGCTTTTGTTCCCTTTTAGTTGCACAGCCCAGTTGGGCTTTAGGATCGTCCTTAGCAGCTCACGCTCAAGCCCAGCAACAACAGGTGGAACAGAGCCCAGCAGCAGCAGTTTTGGTTCACCAGCTCCAGCAACAGCAGCAGCAGCAGCAACTCAGTGGCACCTGCAAGTGAACAAGAGTGCAATGATCTCAGGAGACAGCTTCAAGCACAGCAAGGCCACAACAGCTTCAAGCACAACAAGGCCACAGAACAACAATGAAAACTTCAAAAATATGGCAGCCAGCTCCCCGGCAGCGGCGCCAAAAACTTGGTGTGTAAATGGGGTTGCACACAAAACTTGCAAGTATACAAGGCCAAGCTTTATAGTATAGGGATGAGTAGGGGTTAGTCCACAGGGTGGAGCATACAAGAAGTTTTCCTAAGCTAGCAATGGAGACAAGCACTATGGCAGTGAGCAGTGATGGATGAAGGCAGTGAAACAAAGAACTAAAACAGTTAACAAAGCAAAGCAGTTAACACACGATGGCAGCACAGCAAAGATTAAATGGCAGAGGATATAAAATAACAATAGCAGGGAACCAAGGCTGTAAGCCAAGGGAAGGGGGAGTTTGTGCACTGATTTCAGTGCACAACAGCTACAAATTGCAAGAAAAACAGTGAAGGAAGGTAAATTTAGCAGGGAACAAAATAGAACTGAAATTAAGTGACTGTAAAAGGGATTGTGGCTAAGCTAAGGCCTAGTATCCACCTTTGTGTCCTAGCCAAGCAGTGTGATCCTAGGTTGAGTTGAAAATCCTATGCATACATCTAGAATGGGAGGAAAACTAATTTGCTCCCTAGTTTGCCCCTAGCATTGACTGTCTTTTGACAGAACAATCAATCACAGGCACTATAAGCATTAATCTCTTCCCATTGCTCAATCAAAACATACATCAGGATAACTATCCTAGCAATTCACCATTTGACAGTGCATAAGGCTTCAACTGAGCCTTAACTTAATGCTACTTAGCTCATGCTCAACATATTACAAACACAAGCATTCATCATACAAAATAATTCAAACACAACATACACATAACATTCAACTGTTAACTGCATAAGAAGAACAGAAATTGGAATTGCATAAAATTTGTTTCAATTCTCTACTGGCTAGTCCAGCGATCATCCCCCCGATACCCCCCCTCACACATCCCCTATTTATACATATAAGAAAAATCCCCAAAAATCAGTGAAGTTAGGGTGTACCCAAAAATCCAAAATTCACTCACCTAACACACTGATAACAACCCAATCAACCAACCCATGCTTCAATTAGACGTACAATTGATTTCCTCCCAAAAGTTCCCAAATCAGAAAAATTAGGGTTTTAGAAATTAAAATTAGAAATTTACCTAATCTCTGACTCCAATCAAACTTCGACCCATGCTTAGAATTAGTCTTCTCTTGCTTCCCATACCGTTAATTTGCCTCTATATCGACCTAATTTACCTATTTCATACTTTAGGGTTTCGGTTGAAAATGTGTGAAATAAGTAAAGTAGAGGGACTAGGGAGAGGGGAACAATGATGGGTTATCATTGTTTGACGCTGTGATGATTATGGTGGTGATGGCGGAGCAGTTGGGAGAGCAGGTGGAGGAGCAGGTGGTGGAGATGGTGGTGGTATGGCGTCTGTAGAGGAATGGAGAAGATGGAGTCGATGGTTTTGGGAAGAAAGGCGCGTTTGGTTGGGTATAGGGTGTTCGATACTTGGGTGTTAGGCGGGTTCAGCGAGGTTTGATGATCTGCGACATGGAGCGATGGATGGGAAGATGGTAGGTGGATCCAACGGCGATACGGAGGTAAGCGTGGAGCGACCGTCGGATGAAGGGATGTAGCAAAACGGACGACCCAAGATGGAGATGGGCGTTGCGATGTAAAGCGGGGGCTTCGGAGTTTGATGTGCGATGATGGAGCGACCGTAGGATGCTGAAATGCTTCGATCTGACGGCTGAAATCCGAGACGGGCTTGGATATAGAAAATGGGTTTGGGTAAGGGTTTTGGGCCTTGGGTATGCCAAGCCCATATCTTCTTTAAGAACAATTCTTCCTCTTCAAGCCCACTTCTAGCCTTTTGGTCTTGTGCACGACATTCTTCGCGGCTTCCTTGTGTAACTCCTCCCGACTTTTCATTACTTTTCTTCTCTTTTCGCTCCGCAATTCATCCAAACTTTATTTACAACCTAAAAATGCAAAATTAATTAATAAAAATATTTATTCTTGAAAACAAAGAAAATACGGAATATGGGATAAAATGTAGAATTAATGCACAAAAGATGAGTTAAATGCCAAGAAAAATATATAGAAATATGCACTTTTTAGCACTCATCAGACAACCTTCTTATGTATACTTCAAAGTGTGAGGGTGTTTGGATAAGGTTTCCATCTCTCCTCTTAAGAAAACCAAGATAGGACCCAAGACTATTGACTGTTTCTTCATAGGGTATCCTGAGCACACTACTGCATATAGGTTTATGGTTGTGAGTTCTGAAATTTCTGAAATTAGTGTGAATGTAATTTTGGAATCTAGGGATGCTGTGTTCTTTGAAAATGTTTTTCCATTGAAATATGACTATCGTGAGAGAGATGTTAATCCCCTAAATGTTCCTTCAACCAGTCAGATTTTATCTTTAGAAGAAGATGAAGTAGAGATTGAGCCTATGAGAAGTAAAAGGGATAGAACCAAAACCTCCTTTGGATCTGACTTCGTAATGTTCCTAACTTAGACTGATCCTCAGACTTATAGAGAAGCCATGACTTCTTGTGAAGCTTCATGGTGGAAAGAGTCTACTATTAGTGAAATGAATTCCATCAAACAAAATGACACATGTGACATTGTAGATTTACCTCTAGGGTGTAAAGCCATATGATGTAAATGGGTCTTCAAGAGGAAGCATAACATAGATGAACTGTTGAAAAATACAAGGCTAGGTTAGTAGCTAAAGACTATAAACAAAAAGAAGGTGTAGATTTGTTTGATACTTACTCGCATGTTATGAGAATTACTCCCATTCAGATGTTAATTGCTATAGCTGCGGTTCATAACTTAGAGATACATCAAATGGATATAAAGACATCTTTTTAAAATGGTGAATCAGATGAAGAAATTTACATGGAAAAAATATTTGTATGGTTTGCAACAAGTACCTAAATAATATCATGAAAAATTTGATCACATAATGTTTTCTAGTGGTTTTAAAATTAACGAATATGGCAAGTGTGTTTACACTAAACTTGTAAATGATGCTCGTGTGATGATATACTTGTATGTTGATGATATGCTTATACTTGGTACAAACATGAATGTAATTACTTCCACTAAAATCATGTTAAATGAGAACGTTGACATGAAAGACTTGGGCCCCGCAGAGATAATCTTATGGATGAAAATTAGAATAAATTCCAACGGGTATAGTCTTAGTCAATCTCATTATGTTGATCTGTACTTAGAAAATATAATCAGTTTGATTGTAAACCTGCTTATAATCCATATGATCCTTGTTGTTGACTAAAAAAGAAAAAGGGTAATGGAGTTTCACAACTTGAATACTCACAAATTATTGGAAGTCTGATATATTTGATGAACTGTGCGATACCAGACATTGCTTATGATGTGAGTAGGCTAAGTAGGTACACCTGTAATCTATGGCAGGAACATTGGGATGCACTTTTTAGAGTGCTAAGGTACTTGAAGTACACGTTGACATTTTGTTTGAATTATGAAAGGTATCCTTCCGTCCTTGAGGGATTTTGTGATGCAAATTGGATATCAGACTCAGAGGAGTCTAAGTCTACGAGTGGATATGTTTTCACTCTAGCAGGTGCGACTGTTTCTTGGAAGAGATACAAACATACATGTATAGAACGATTCACTATGGAATCTGAGTTTATTGCGTTAGATAAAGCAGGAGAGGAAGCCGCATGGCTAAGATGTTTTTTAGAAGATATTCCTCTCTGGCATAGGTCTGTGCCAGCTATATCTATACAATGTGATAGTCAAGCTGCAATTGCTAATGCTAAGAACAACAACTATAATGGGAAGTCTATACACATTCGTCGAAGACATAATACCCTGAAAAACTAATCTCCACATGCGTTATTTCCATAGATTGGATTAAGTCCAAGGATAATATCGCAGACACTTTGACGAAAGGTTTGTTCAAGGAGATAATTAGTAATGCATCTAAGAGGATATGGCTTAGGCTCATTAAATAAACTTGCCATGAAGGTTACTCATGTAGGATCAGAATCTCGCAGCTAATGCCTCAGTGAAATTATGGACAACACAACACAACAATGTCGCAGAACAACTTCAGAAACGAAATAATAAACGACGTCAGCTAAATCATGAGAAAAATGTGATGGTCCTGCGAAAATTAGAGAGTTTGCGAGATTAACATTTGTAAGGATGCGAGAATGTCGCAAGTCATATCCGAAAATAAAGGACAGATTAGCTGTCATCCACTATGTAATTCCCTATAAATAGCCGCTCAGTTGTAAAGGAAATGAGAGAGATCTTTTCTGAGAGAGAAGCAAGTAAATAGGAGAGAGAAAATCTAGAGCAGTGGTTATTTTTGATTCCTTTATCTTTTCTTGTAAGATTGTTCAAAGATTCATCAATAAAATTAAGATTAGTAATCTAAAATGAGTTGAATATTAATGAAATCTTGTGAGGGGTGTAGTGTAGGATTTCCTGCAACTACAACTCAACCTTGCTGACTGGAGATTCGAAGATCAAGGTTTTGAATGAGACAACTAATTTGTGGTGGGTCAAGATAAACACTATCATAGAATTTCATTCTCTATCCCTTCCCTATGGTGTAGACGTGATAATGTGACTGCATGTGAAGGATGACTTGTAACTAAGTCTTAACGAGTTCAATAGTTTCAATTTAAGATTGAAGTGGAGTTTAGCAGTAAACACTCTTGATGGAACTCATCCATATGAATGTGGAATTTGCCCGCTTCCTATGAGAATGGAGCTGATTCTCTAGAGCATTCGGAGAAATGGGATATGTCCAGGGCCAAAATGGACACAACGACACGAACTTAATAGCACCTACAGAGATATCGCGCGTGGTTATTATCGCGGATTACGCCAAACGATGGCAGTTCAAGACATCGTGTTCACTGTTCATCAAGTAGTTCCGAAAATTTCTCACCAATCAAAGGTTCAAGACCTCATGGACACCTCTTTCCTATAGTGGTGTTTCTCGCTTTTCGATTTCTAATTTTTTATCGGTATTTCACTCATGTGGGGGATTATTGGAGAAAATGATTCTTTTCAATGTGTGTTAGTTTTTTTGGTCTTGGTTAGAATTGATCGATAACCTAAAGGTCTAAGGATGCTTACTCATTTTTATAAGTGAATGAAATACAAATATGGATAGGCATAGGACACTTGCCATGCCTAGTGCTTGTATGCACATGTGAAGTCAACCGGGAATAAAATTAAAACAAGATTTTAATTCCTAAACAGAATAACTAAAACAAAATTTTAAGTCCTACTGTTTTTATTAAAATTAAACAAGGTTTAAATTCCTTAAACATTTTTATATTTAATAAGGAAAGTTACCGAATATAATTTATGTCAAATCATTTTCACCGCCTATAAAAGCAAAGATATTTCTTCATTCCAAATTGTGTCCAGAAGAAGCTACTATCCTTCTTCTTTTCGTCTTTCTGCTTCTGTGTGGTTTTTACATTCATAAGATTTACTGTTGAGATCGTAAGTGAGACCTGCAACAGGCAGTTTTATCCTGGATACGACTTCACCACAGAGTATTCATCACTCATTTTTGAGGCGTACCGATGAACTACCGTGTTAAGGACAACTTGATGATCAAGTGACACTGTCCACGGTGCGCTGTTAAATATTTGAGTGTTTTATTTAATTTCAGAAATTTAATTTTAAATTATTTTCCGATATTTCATTCTTGCAGTTCTAACAATTATTAGCACACGTATATCATGATTAATTACAGTTAATGTTGAAATTTTAATACGGCCGTTTTTTTGCTGTTACAAAGAAATTTAATTGGCATTTAATCGAAAATTAATTTTCCATTAATTCCATTGATTCTTTTTGATTATAAAAAAAAACTGGTTTCTGGAAGAAAAAAAAAATAGAACGTTATTTTTATTTCGTCAAGTTTTCTGAGCAAGTGTTGTTGAAAGAGTTATTATTGATTCGATTTCTCAGTGCAGAGAAATCGAAAGAGATAAGCTGTTTTATCCCATAGGGTTTCGACAAAAAAAACTGACTGCTAGCACAATCAAGAGGCAGAGTCGCGAAACACCTTAAAGATAGCGACCTAGTACGCGACTCAGCGGTTTCTTTGTGTGATTTGATAATAGTGCTTTGTTTCCAACAATTTTAAGGTGAACGTTTCTGCTATGGAGAATGAAAAGAAGTGCGTTGATGATACCAACAAGCCTTTCAAATTTGAAGGGTTGCATTTCAGAAGATGGAAGCTGAAGATGTTCTTTTATCTCAAACTGATGAAGATGCATATGATTGTGTCGAGTGTTCATCCTGGAACCCTGGAACCTGCTGCTGATAAGACTACTGCTGTTGCTGCTGGCGGTGGTGCTGCTACAGATCCACCTCCTACCGGTGGTGTTGAATAAGTTGTTTCTCAAACTCCCGAGGAAAAACAAAAGGCCATCGACAAATGGATCGATAATGACTTTGATTGAAAAAACTACATTCTTAATGCATTATCTGACGATTTGTATGAGTATTATTCAACTTTTGAAACTGCTAAAGATGTATGGGATGCATTACAGAAAAAATATGACACCGAGGAAGCGGGTTCAAAGAAATATGCTGTGAGCCGGTATGTGAGATACCAAATGGTGGATGATAGATCAGTTGTTGCACAGGCTCATGAACTTCAAAAAATTTACCACGAAATTGTGGCCGAAGGTATGAAAACTGATGAACAATTTCAAGTTTCTGTAATGATTGACAAGTTACCACCTAGCTGGAAAGATTTTCGTAATACTTTGCGTCACAAGACTAAAGAATTTTCTCTTGAAAGTTTGATTGTTAAGCTCAGGGTTGAGGAAGAAGCTCGGAAACAAGATAAGAAGGAAGAGATTCTCATTGTTTCTAACAATAAGACTCATCCGAATTTAAAACCTAAGAAAAGGGATATGAAACCTAACCCGAACCAGAAGAAAGGAGGAAGGCCTAATCAAAACAAGAACCAACACCCATCGAAAAATGGACAGAATTCCAATTCTGAATTTCTTTGTTATATCTGTAATAAACCAAACCACATGGCTAGGAATTGCAGATTTAACAAGGAAAAGAATAACGCACAAGCTAATGCTGTGGGTGACGTTATAATTGCCATGGTCTCTGATCCAGAGTTCTACATGGTTGGTGGATCTGATGGGTAGTGGATAGACAGTGGTGCTTCGCGTCATTGTTGTTTTGATAGGTCCATGTTTAAGACTTATGCTGAAACCAAGGACAAGAAAGTGTTATTGGGAGACTCCCACAGCACTATGGTGAAAGGTTCTGGTACGGTAGAGTTGAAGTTTACTTCTGGGAAGACACTCATGCTGAAAGATGTCCTTCACACTCCAGAAATGAGAAAGAACCTTGTTTCCGGCTATCTTCTCAACAAGGCTGGGTTGTATCAAACTATTGGGTCTGATATTTACACTATAACTAAGAATAAGAATTTTGTAGGAAAGGGTTATGCTACTGATGGAATGTTTAAGCTTAATGTTGATGCTATGAATAAAATTGATTCTTCTGCTTATATGGTTTGCAATTTTAATGTTTGGCATGGTAGGCTTTGTCATGTGGGTAAAAAGTTAGTAAATAACATGAGTAAGTTAGGTGTCCTCCCTGAATTTTCTGAAAATGATTTTGAAAAATGTGAATACTGTAGTCAAGCAAAAATAACCAAGACTTCACATAAATCTGTTGTAAGAGAATCGAAACCACTAGACTTAATACATTCTGATTTGTGTGAATATGAAGGTATCCTAACTAGAAATGGCAAGAGGTATATCATGACGTTCATTGATGATTGTTCTAATTATACTTATGTTTATTTGTTGAGCCATAAGAACGAAGCTATTGAAAAATTTAACATTTTTATTGCTGAAATTGAAAATCAATTTGGTAGGAAAATTAAGAGATTTCGTAGTGATAGAGGCACTGAATATGATTCTTCTCCTTTTACTGAAATTTATTAAACTAATGGCATTATACATGAAAGAACTGCACCATATAATCCTCAAATGAATGGGAAAGCTGAAAGAAAGAATCGTACTCTTACTGAATTGACTGTTGCTTGTTTGCTTAGCTCTGGTGCTGCTTCTCATTGGTGGGGTGAATGTTTGCTGACTGTTTGCCATGTTTTGAACCGCATTCCTAATAATAAAACCATGATATCTCCTTATGAACTTTGGAGAAATAGAAAACCTAATGTCTCTTATTTTAGAGTTTGGGGTTGCTTAGCTTTTGTTAGAAAACCTGATCCTAAAAGACATAAGTTAGAAAGTAGAGCTTATGAATGTGTTTTTATTGGTTATGCTCAAAACAGTAAAGCTTATAGGTTCTTTGATATTAATAATAAGGTTATTATTGAATCTATTGATGTTGATTTCTTTGAAGAGAGATTTCCTTTTAAATCTAGAACTAGTGGGGGTAATAGTGGGGGTTCTTTATCTAGTGTTTTACCTAGAGCTGATTCTGAACATAGATTAGAAGAACCTAGAAGTGCAGAAACTAGGATCACTGAAGTTGAACCTAGAAGAAGTAAAAGAGCTAGGACTGACACAAGAGATTCTAATTTTGAATTTTATGCCGTAGAGGAAGAACCTTCTAACTTACAAGAGGCGTTCAGTTCTGCAGAGTCTAGTTTCTGGCAAGAAGCTGTAGATAATGAATGGGATTCTCATATGTCTAATGGAACTTGGCGTATAGTAGATTTACCTCCTGGTTGTAAGCCTATAGGTTGTAAATGGGTTTTGAAAAGGAAACTAAAGCCTGATGGAACAATAGAGAAGCACAAAGCTAGACTGGTTGCTAAAGGATTTAGGCAACGAGAGAACGTAGACTTCTTTGATACTTATTCTCCTGTTACTATATTAACATCTATACGTGTTTTGATTGCTGTTGCCGCTGCTCATAATCTTGTTATTCACCAAATGGATGTTAAAACTGCCTTTTTGAATGGTGAACTAGAAGAGGAAATTTATATGGAACAACCTGAAGGTTTTGTAATTCCTGGACAAGAACAGAAAGTATGTAAGCTAGAAAAATCCCTTTATGGTTTAAAACAAGCTCCTAAACAGTGGCATGAGAAATTTGATAATTTAATGATTTCACATAACTTCAGAATAAACGAGGGTGACAAATGCATCTATTATAAATTTGAGAATGATGTGTGTGTGATTGTTTGCTTGTATGTGGATGATTTGCTGATATTTGGTTCCAATTTATCTGTTGTCAATGAAACTAAAGGTATGCTTAGTTCGAATTTTGACATGAAAGATTTGGGTGAAGCTAGTGTAATCTTGGGAATCAAAATAACTAGAACTAGTAGTGGTATTTGTTTGGATCAATCTCACTACATTGAAAAAATTCTGAGAAAGTATGAATATTTTGATTGTAAGCCTGCTTGTACTCCGTTTGATCCTAATGTGAAATTGTTTAAGAACACTGGAGAAAGTGTTAGACAATCTGAATATGCTAGTATAATTGGAAGTCTGCGTTATGCAACTGATTGTACAAGACCAGACATTGCATATGCAGTGGGAGTTCTGTGCAGGTTTACCAATAATCCTAGTTTGGAACACTGGGATGCTATTGAGAGGGTTATGCGGTATCTGAAAAGAACCACAAACCTAGGATTACACTATAAGAGGCATCCCGCAGTCCTTGAAGGATTTAGCGATGCTAATTGGAATACTCTTTCAGATGATTCCAAGGCCACCAGTGGATATGTTTTTACTATTGCTGGGGGCGCTGTATCTTGGAGATCAAAGAAACAGACAATTGTAGCCCAATCTACGATGGAGGCTGAATTGATGGCACTAGCAGCAGCTAGTGAAGAAGCAGGATGGATGAAGAGTTTGTTATCAGACATTCCAGTATGGGAAAAACCGATACCAGCCACTTTGATCCACTGCGATAGTACCGCGGCTATCGGAGTAGTAGAGAACTGTTATAATAACAGTAAGAATCGACAGATACGTCAAAAGCACGACACAGTTAGAGAATTTCTCACAACTGGTGTTGTTAGAGTAGATCATGTAAGGTATGAAGGAAATATAGCTGATACTTTGACGAAAGGATTAGCAAGAGAAAAGGTATGGAATATCTCTAAAAGTATGGGACTTTTGCCCGTGAGAAGTTGAGTCATTTGTAATGGATACCCAACCTAGAAATAGGTTCAAAGGGACTAGACGAAGTTACAAATAATATGATAGAGTCATGCATTCCCATAGCATGATATCCTGAAGTGGGAAACAGGTTGAGTGTTTAAACTCTTAATGATGTCTATAGCTCTTAAGTTAAGAGTGGGATATACAGGAGTATCCTTGATAGACTCACCTATACGAATGTGAAGGTGTGGCCGCCTTCTATGAGAACTTGGGCATTTCTCTAGATCGTTCGTTAAGAAAGGGATAAGCACATGGCCCTAATGTGCAAAATTAAGAACTTTACTCTAAGATATAGTTGTGTGTGTTGTATAATCTATTATTAGTTAGAGTTCAAGACGAGAGTCACTCTAGTTACCTGATACTTAGAAAGTTCAACACTATGTAGAAGTTCAAGTCGAAAGGCACCTTTGCTTATGCACAACTGTATAGCACTTGCTCAATGTTTTAAAATATAAGTGGGGGATTGTTGGGGTATATATTTAAAAACATAGTTTTGTAATAATATGCCAAAGTTAGAGAGATAGTATGGTGGCATTGTTTTGAGCTCCCACACTATAGGCATGGGTTCAATTCCCACCCCACACAATTTCACTAGGGTATATACTATTTATACTATATATTATATTACATTAGTCCGGGAGCGGGGCCTTGGGGCCTTGGAGGTCTGCTGATCCAGAAACAATTTTTTTGCTGTTTTTAACTTAAATTTTCAAAACGTATTAAGATAATTATATCATGATTAATTACAGTTAATGTTGAAATTTTAATACGGCCGTTTTTTTTGCTGTTACAAAGAAATTTAATTGGCATTTAATCGAAAATTAATTTTCCATTAATTCCATTGATTCTTTTTGATTATAAAAAAAAAAAAACTGGTTTCTGGAAGAAAAGATATAGAACGTTATTTTTATTTCGTCAAGTTTTTCTGAGCAAGTGTTGTTGAAAGAGTTATTATTGATTCGATTTCTCAGTGCAGAGAAATTGATTCGATTTCTCAGTTCTGCAGAGTCTAGTTTCTGGCAAGAAGCTGTAGATAATGAATGGGATTCTCATATGTCTAATGGAACTTGGCGTATAGTAGATTTACCTCCTGGTTGTAAGCCTATAGGTTGTAAATGGGTTTTGAAAAGGAAACTAAAACCTGATGGAACAATAGAGAAGCACAAAGCTAGACTGGTTGCTAAAGGATTCAGGCAACGAGAGAACGTAGACTTCTTTGATACTTATTCTCCTGTTACTAGATTAACATCTATACGTGTTTTGATTGCTGTTGCCGCTGCTCATAATCTTGTTATTCACCAAATGGATGTTAAAACTGCCTTTTTGAATGGTGAACTAGAAGAGGAAATTTATATGGAACAACCTGAAGGTTTTGTAATTCCTGGACAAGAACAGAAAGTATGTAAGCTAGAAAAATCCCTTTATGGTTTAAAACAAGCTCCTAAACAGTGGCATGAGAAATTTGATAATTTAATGATTTCACATAACTTCAGAATAAACGAGGGTGACAAATGCATCTATTATAAATCTGAGAATGATGTGTGTGTGATTGTTTGCTTGTATGTGGATGATTTGCTGATATTTGGTTCCAATTTATCTATTGTCAATGAAACTAAAGGTATGCTTAGTTCGAATTTTGACATGAAAGATTTGGGTGAAGCTAGTGTAATCTTGGGAATCAAAATAACTAGAACTAGTAGTGGTATTTGTTTGGATCAATCTCACTACATTGAAAAAATTCTGAGAAAGTATGAATATTTTGATTGTAAGCCTGCTTGTACTCCGTTTGATCCTAATGTGAAATTGTTTAAGAACACTGGAGAAAGTGTTAGACAATCTGAATATGCTAGTATAATTGGAAGTCTGCGTTATGCAACTGATTGTACAAGACCAGACATTGCATATGCAGTGGGAGTTCTGTGCAGGTTTACCAGTAATCCTAGTTTGGAACACTGGGATGCTATTGAGAGGGTTATGCGGTATCTGAAAAGAACCACAAACCTAGGATTACACTATAAGAGGCATCCCGCAGTCCTTGAAGGATTTAGCGATGCTAATTGGAATACTCTTTCAGATGATTCCAAGGCCACCAGTGGATATGTTTTTAATATTGCTGGGGGCGTTGTATCTTGGAGATCAAAGAAACAGACAATTATAGCCCAATCTACGATGGAGGCTGAATTGATGGCACTAGCAGCAGCTAGTGAAGAAGCAGGATGGCTGAAGAGTCTGTTATCAGACATTCCAGTATGGGAAAAACCGATACCAGCCACTTTGATCCACTGCGATAGTACCGCGGCTATCGGAGTAGTAGAGAACTGTTATAATAACAGTAAGAATCGACAGATACGTCGAAAGCACGACACAGTTAGAGAATTTCTCACAACTGGTGTTGTTAGAGTAGATCATGTAAGGTCTGAAGGAAATATAGCTGATACTTTGACGAAAGGATTAGCAAGAGAAAAGGTATGGAATATCTCTAAAAGTATGGGACTTTTGCCCGTGAGAAGTTGAGTCATTTGTAATGGATACCCAACCTAGAAATAGGTTCAAAGGGACTAGACGAAGTTCCAAATAATATGATAGAGTCATGCATTCCCATAGCATGATATCCTGAAGTGGGAAACAGGTTAAGTGTTTAAACTCTTAATGATGTCTATAGCTCTTAAGTTAAGAGTGGGATATACAGGAGTATCCTTGATAGACTCACCTATACGAATGTGAAGGTGTGGCCGCCTTCTATGAGAACTTGGGCATTTCTCTAGATCGTTCGTTAAGAAAGGGATAAGCACATGGCCCTAATGTGCAAAATTAAGAACTTTACTCTAAGATATAGTTGTGTGTGTTGTATAATCTATTATTAGTTAGAGTTCAAGACGAGAGTCACTCTAGTTACCTGATAATTAGAAAGTTCAACACTATGTAGAGGTTCAAGTCGAAAGGCACCTTTGCTTATGCACAACTGTATAGCACTTGCTCAATGTTTTAAAATATAAGTGGGGGATTGTTGGGGTATATATTTAAAAACATAGTTTTGTAATAATATGCCAAAGTTAGAGAGATAGTATGGTGGCATTGTTTTGAGCTCCCACACTATAGGCATGGGTTCAATTCCCACCCCACACAATTTCACTAGGGTATATACTATTTATACTATATATTATATTACATTAGTCCGGGAGCGGGGCCTTGGGGGTCTTGGGAGGTCTGCTGATCCAGAAACAATTTTTTTGTTGTTTTTAACTTAAATTTTCAAAACGTATTAAGATAATTATATCATGATTAATTACAGTTAATGTTGAAATTTTAATACGGCCGTTTTTTTGCTGTTACAAAGAAATTTAATTGGCATTTAATCGAAAATTAATTTTCCATTAATTCCATTGATTCTTTTTGATTATAAAAAAAAAAACTGGTTTCTGGAAGAAAAGATATAGAACGTTATTTTTATTTCGTCAAGTTTTTCTGAGCAAGGGTTGTTGAAAGAGTTATTATTGATTCGATTTCTCAGTGCAGAGAAATCGAAAGAGATAAGCTGTTTTATCCCATAGGGTTTCGACAAAAAACTGACTGCTAGCACAATCAAGAGGCAGAGTCGCGAAACACCTTAAAGATAGCGACCTAGTACGCGACTCAGCGGTTTCTTTGTGTAATTTGATTATAGTGCTTTGTTTCCAACAATTTTAAGGTGTACGTTTCTGCTATGGAGAATGAAAAGAAGCGCGTTGATGATACCAACAAGCCTTTCAAATTTGAAGGGTTGCATTTCAGAAGATGGAAGCTGAAGATGTTCTTTTATCTCAAACTGATGAAGCTGCATATGATTGTGTCGAGTGTTCATCCTGGAACCCTGGAACCTGCTGCTGATAAGACTGCTGTTGTTGCTGCTGCTGTTGCTGCTGGCGGTGGTGCTGCTACAGATGCACCTCCTACCGGTGGTGTTGAAGAAGTTGTTTCTCAAACTCCCGAGGAAAAACAAAAGGCCATCGACAAATGGATCGATAATGACTTTGATTGCAAAAACTACATTCTTAATGCATTATCTGACGATTTATATGAGTATTATTCAACTTTTGAAACTGCTAAAGATGTATGGGATGCATTACAGAAAAAATATGACACCGAGGAAGCGGGTTCAAAGAAATATGCTGTGAGCCGGTATGTGAGATACCAAATGGTGGATGATAGATCAGTTGTTGCACAGGCTCATGAACTTCAAAAAATTTACCACGAAATTGTGGCCGAAGGTATGAAAACTGATGAACAATTTCAAGTTTCTGTAATGATTGACAAGTTACCACCTAGCTGGAAAGATTTTCGTAATACTTTGCGTCACAAGACTAAAGAATTTTCTCTTGAAAGTTTGATTGTTAAGCTCAGGGTTGAGGAAGAAGCTCGGAAACAAGATAAGAAGGAAGAGATTCTCATTGTTTCTAACAATAAGACTCATCCGAATTTAAAACCTAAGAAAAGGGATATGAAACCTAACCCGAACCAGAAGAAAGGAGGAAGGCCTAATCAAAACAAGAACCAACACCCATCGAAAAATGGACAGAATTCCAATTCTGAATTTCTTTGTTATATCTGTAATAAACCAAACCACATGGCTAGGAATTGCAGATTTAACAAGGAAAAGAATAACGCACAAGCTAATGCTTTGGGTGACGTTATAATTGCCATGGTCTCTGATCCAGAGTTCTACATGGTTGGTGGATCTGATGGGTGGTGGATAGACAGTGGTGCTTCGCGTCATTGTTGTTTTGATAGGTCCATGTTTAAGACTTATGCTGAAACCAAGGACAAGAAAGTGTTATTGGGAGACTCCCACAGCACTATGGTGAAAGGTTCTGGTACGGTAGAGTTGAAGTTTACTTCTGGGAAGACACTCATGCTGAAAGATGTCCTTCACACTCCAGAAATGAGAAAGAACCTTGTTTCCGGCTATCTTCTCAACAAGGCTGGGTTGTATCAAACTATTGGGTCTGATATTTACACTATAACTAAGAATAAGAATTTTGTAGGAAAGGGTTATGCTACTGATGGAATGTTTAAGCTTAATGTTGATGCTATGAATAAAATTGATTCTTCTGCTTATATGGTTTGCAATTTTAATGTTTGGCATGGTAGGCTTTGTCATGTGGGTAAAAAGTTAGTAAATAACATGAGTAAGTTAGGTGTCCTCCCTGAATTTTCTGAAAATGATTTTGAAAAATGTGAATACTGTAGTCAAGCAAAAATAACCAAGACTTCACATAAATCTGTTGTAAGAGAATCGAAACCACTAGACTTAATACATTCTGATTTGTGTGAATATGAAGGTATCCTAACTAGAAATGGCAAGAGGTATATCATGACGTTCATTGATGATTGTTCTAATTATACTTATGTTTATTTGTTGAGCCATAAGAACGAAGCTATTGAAAATTTTAAGATTTTTATTGCTGAAATTGAAAATCAATTTGGTAGGAAAATTAAGAGATTTCGTAGTGATAGAGGCACTGAATATGATTCTTCTCCTTTTACTGAAATTTATCAAACTAATGGCATTATACATGAAAGAACTGCACCATATAATCCTCAAATGAATGGGAAAGCTGAAAGAAAGAATCGTACTCTTACTGAATTGACTGTTGCTTGTTTGCTTAGCTCTGGTGCTGCTTCTCATTGGTGGGGTGAATGTTTGCTGACTGTTTGCCATGTTTTGAACCGCATTCCTAATAATAAAACCATGATATCTCCTTATGAACTTTGGAGAAATAGAAAACCTAATGTCTCTTATTTTAGAGTTTGGGGTTGCTTAGCTTTTGTTAGAAAACCTGATCCTAAAAGACATAAGTTAGAAAGTAGAGCTTATGAATGTGTTTTTATTGGTTATGCTCAAAACAGTAAAGCTTATAGGTTCTTTGATATTAATAATAAGGTTATTATTGAATCTATTGATGTTGATTTCTTTGAAGAGAGATTTCCTTTTAAATCTAGAACTAGTGGGGGTAATAGTGGGGGTTCTTTATCTAGTGTTTTACCTAGAGCTGATTCTGAACATAGATTAGAAGAACCTAGAAGTGCAGAAACTAGGATCACTGAAGTTGAACCTAGAAGAAGTAAAAGAGCTAGGACTGACACAAGAGATCCTAATTTTGAATTTTATGCCGTAGAGGAAGAACCTTCTAACTTACAAGAGGCGTTCAGTTCTGCAGAGTCTAGTTTCTGGCAAGAAGCTGTAGATAATGAATGGGATTCTCATATGTCTAATGGAACTTGGCGTATAGTAGATTTACCTCCTGGTTGTAAGCCTATAGGTTGTAAATGGGTTTTGAAAAGGAAACTAAAGCCTGATGGAACAATAGAGAAGCACAAAGCTAGACTGGTTGCTAAAGGATTTAGGCAACGAGAGAACGTAGACTTCTTTGATACTTATTCTCCTGTTACTAGATTAACATCTATACGTGTTTTGATTGCTGTTGCCGCTGCTCATAATCTTGTTATTCACCAAATGGATGTTAAAACTGCCTTTTTGAATGGTGAACTAGAAGAGGAAATTTATATGGAACAACCTGAAGGTTTTGTAATTCCTGGACAAGAACAGAAAGTATGTAAGCTAGAAAAATCCCTTTATGGTTTAAAACAAGCTCCTAAACAGTGGCATGAGAAATTTGATAATTTAATGATTTCACATAACTTCAGAATAAACGAGGGTGACAAATGCATCAATTATAAATTTGAGAATGATGTGTGTGTGATTGTTTGCTTGTATGTGGATGATTTGCTGATATTTGGTTCCAATTTATCTGTTGTCAATGAAACTAAAGGTATGCTTAGTTCGAATTTTGACATGAAAGATTTGGGTGAAGCTAGTGTAATCTTGGGAATCAAAATAACTAGAACTAGTAGTGGTATTTGTTTGGATCAATCTCACTACATTGAAAAAATTCTGAGAAAGTATGAATATTTTGATTGTAAGCCTGCTTGTACTCCGTTTGATCCTAATGTGAAATTGTTTAAGAACACTGGAGAAAGTGTTAGACAATCTGAATATGCTAGTATAATTGGAAGTCTGCGTTATGCAACTGATTGTACAAGACCAGACATTGCATATGCAGTGGGAGTTCTGTGCAGGTTTACCAGTAATCCTAGTTTGGAACACTGGGATGCTATTGAGAGGGTTATGCGGTATCTGAAAAGAACCACAAACCTAGGATTACACTATAAGAGGCATCCCGCAGTCCTTGAAGGATTTAGCGATGCTAATTGGAATACTCTTTCAGATGATTCCAAGGCCACCAGTGGATATGTTTTTACTATTGCTGGGGGCGCTGTATCTTGGAGATCAAAGAAACAGACAATTATAGCCCAATCTACGATGGAGGCTGAATTGATGGCACTAGCATCAGCTAGTGAAGAAGCAGGATGGCTGAAGAGTCTGTTATCAGACATTCCAGTATGGGAAAAACCGATACCAGCCACTTTGATCCACTGCGATAGTACCGCGGCTATCGGAGTAGTAGAGAACTGTTATAATAACAGTAAGAATCGAGAGATACGTCGAAAGCACGACACAGTTAGAGAATTTCTCACAACTGGTGTTGTTAGAGTAGATCATGTAAGGTCTGAAGGAAATATAGCTGATACTTTGACGAAAGGATTAGCAAGAGAAAAGGTATGGAATATCTCTAAAAGTATGGGACTTTTGCCCGTGAGAAGTTGAGTCATTTGTAATGGATACCCAACCTAGAAATAGGTTCAAAGGGACTAGACGAAGTTCCAAATAATATGATAGAGTCATGCATTCCCATAGCATGATATCCTGAAGTGGGAAACAGGTTGAGTGTTTAAACTCTTAATGATGTCTATAGCTCTTAAGTTAAGAGTGGGATATACAGGAGTATCCTTGATAGACTCACCTATACGAATGTGAAGGTGTGGCCGCCTTCTATGAGAACTTGGGCATTTCTCTAGATCGTTCGTTAAGAAAGGGATAAGCACATGGCCCTAATGTGCAAAATTAAGAACTTTACTCTAAGATATAGTTGTGTGTGTTATATAATCTATTATTAGTTAGAGTTCAAGACGTGAGTCACTCTAGTTACCTGATAATTAGAAAGTTCAACACTATGTAGAGGTTCAAGTCGAAAGGCACCTTTGCTTATGCACAACTGTATAGCACTTGCTCAATGTTTTAAAATATAAGTGGGGGATTGTTGGGGTATATATTTAAAAACATAGTTTTGTAATAATATGCCAAAGTTAGAGAGATAGTATGGTGGCATTGTTTTGAGCTCCCACACTATAGGCATGGGTTCAATTCCCACCCCACACAATTTCACTAGGGTATATACTATTTATACTATATATTATATTACATTAGTCCGGGAGCGGGGCCTTGGGGGTCTTGGGAGGTCTGCTGATCCAGAAACAATTTTTTTTGCTGTTTCTAACTTAAATTTTCAAAACGTATTAAGATAATTATATCATGATTAATTACAGTTAATGTTGAAATTTTAATACGGCCGTTTTTTTGCTGTTACAAAGAAATTTAATTGGCATTTAATCGAAAATTAATTTTCCATTAATTCCATTGATTCTTTTTGATTATAAAAAAAAACTGGTTTCTGGAAGAAAAAAAAAATAGAACGTTATTTTTATTTCGTCAAGTTTTCTGAGCAAGTGTTGTTGAAAGAGTTATTATTGATTCGATTTCTCAGTGCAGAGAAATCGAAAGAGATAAGCTGTTTTATCCCATAGGGTTTCGACAAAAAAAACTGACTGCTAGCACAATCAAGAGGCAGAGTCGCGAAACACCTTAAAGATAGCGACCTAGTACGCGACTCAGCGGTTTCTTTGTGTGATTTGATTATAGTGCTTTGTTTCCAACAAGATGTCAATTCACTGGGGTGGGAAGACAACATGTTAGGAGAAATTTTTTGTAAACCTATCAATTTCGCGTAGGATGTTGCATCAAATGCAAGTTTTTCTGAAGCATCATTATTTTACAATTCATAGGCATTCCTAGTAAAATTAAAATCATCCCAACCAAATTTTCCTCCCTAAATTGGGGCCTATGCCACTTAATTGGGGCATATAGCTACATGACAAAATAGGGTCACTAACAAGTAATTTTTAGAAACCCCTTAACCACTATTTATATTAATACCTAATATACCCTTATTAAATTAGTGATGATTAATTAAGTTAGTATTAGTTAAATTAATTAGTGTTTGAGTTTGATTATAGTGTTAGGATTAGAGTAGAAATTCATTTCCTCTTTTAAGGTTTGGAGGGAAAGAAGAAAAAACTAGGGTTTGTGATTTTCTTAGCAAAAATGAAACTTTATAGTGATGTTGAAGACTCTAATAGTGATGAAGAAGTGGGTGCATCAGATTATCATGATTTCGTTCCTACCGAATTGGATAATTTGTTGAATGAAGAAGAGCATGACAACCAAAGAATACTTGAGGATATTATTCAAGCACAAGAACAATTTCGTCGGGAAGATGAAGGTGATAATGCTTCTAATAAACAGGTATGAGTTGTAATGATCTACAAACATGTATTTGCACGTCTCGATCGCCATAAAAGAAAAAAAATTCAAAATCTTTTCCCAGAATCGGTTTATTCGATATCACCACATAAACCGATTCTGGGAAAAATCCCCAACTTGGGTATCGTAATCGGTTGTTGTTCATTACGATGTAATCCGATTGTAGTAATTTTTTGGCGCGATGGGTACGTGACCAAAATCGGTTTATGTTGGTGATGTGCATATGCCGATTCCTTTACTTGAATAATCACGTAGAATACCCGAAGTTGACAATCGGTTTATTTACGTGTATATGTAATCCAATTTTGGGAAAAAAAGTTACAAGAGAAATGTGAACAAAAATCGGATTACATGATACGAGACATGAACCGATTGTAAACTTTGAAATTTTTTCTTCAAGTCCTTAATTGGACTTTATAGTAGCACATATAAACCGATTATCTATAATCAATTGTCTCGACTGTAACATATAAACCGATTGTAAATCCTCAACTTGTTGATATTTGTTGTAGATTGTTGCGGCGTTCGACGAAGATCAGCCCAAACCCGTATCTTTGTTGGGTGTTGCTACCTCTGCCCACTATCTCACCGATTTGGAATGGAAAGAAGGAAAGGATGCAAATAAATGGTTTATAGACAAGGGAATAGAGATCAAATGCGCGTTAGTTTTAGGCCGTCATTCAAGTGAAAATCGTTTGGAACTTATTTATGAGAGAGGTGGAAAGCAAGAAAGTCACTGGGCAAAGGACAGAATGTACGTGAAGAAGACGACAAGGGATTACATTACTAAATCAAACAAGTTTGGTTGGCCATTTAAGATTATAGTTCATAGACCCGAGGGACCCAAGGGTAAGGTATACAAGCTCTCTAAAATGATGAATGGTTGTCATAATCATGATGATCAGGAATCTCTTATTGGGCACGCGGCCGTTTGTGGGTTGAAACCACATCAGTTGGAAACGCTGAGGTCGATGAAAGCGTGTAAACCAAGTGACATCCTTAGGAAGATTAAGGAGGACGATAAGGATAACTTGTCCACTTTGAGGCAAATTTACACGACAAGAGAAGCCTTTAGGAAGAGGGAATGAGATGGTAGAGCGGTTATGGAACAATCTCAGTGGTTAGCCGATCAACACGGATACACAATGAGGAAGCAGGTATTGGAAGGCAAAGTGACTCGTATTTTCTTGGCGCATCCGGAGATGATCAAGTTGGCCCAATGCTTCTATCCAATTTTTTTAATAGATTGTACGTACAAGACCAACAAGTACAACATGCCGTTGTTAAACATTGCTTGCCATACTTCCAACAAGCAAACTTTCACGGTAGCATGGGGGTTTATGGATCGGGAGAATGATGTGAGTTTTACTTGGATGCTAGATACCTTGAAGGAGATATACCGTGGCGATCAAACTCAGAGGATCATAGTAACGGATAAGGACCAAGCACTAATGAATGCCATAGGAGTGGTCTTTCCGGACACTAACCATTTTCTTTGCACATGGCACATACAATGCAATATTAGAAGTAATTGTAGATGTCATATCCAAAATCCAAAGCCACAAAAAGGTACTGCTCGTGAAAAGGCCGAAGATGAGCGTCTTCAAAAACTAACTCCGGAACAACGAGAGGAGGACAAGAAGAAAAGGAAAGCGGAGTATGAAGCGAATGGGTTACATGGAAGGCTTTTCAATATCGTTGGGATTTAATGGTACACTCAATGTCTGTGGTCGAGTTCGAATCATATTTGAAGGGTTTTATTGGGCTATGGAAGAAAGATTACGAGAAATGTGTGGTTTATTGCATGAAGGAATTGTTGGGTCCGTACAAGGAAAAATTTTTGTATGCTTACACCTACCAACACATGCATTACAAGAATGAGGCAACAAATATCGCGGAAGGATCTCATGGACGTTTGAAAATCTTGCTCCGAGGGAGCCAAAACACTGTGGTTATGGTACAAGAAGCTATCCATGAATAGACCAAGGATGATATCATCAAGATAACCGCGCAAATGGAAGAGAGTAGGATGAAAATCATCACAAGCTACAAGAATTACCATTGGTTGATTAGAAATTTAAACTATAGGGTGTCTCACCGGGCAATCATTTCTATGATGAAGGATTACAAATATTATGTGGAAAAGAAGATGGGGAGAGGAAGAATTGTATGTTCATGTATGACGATGACGTCCTTGGGATTTCCGTGTCGTCACATGATTGCGAAGTACCAACAAGGAATTCCTTTTGAAGTCGTTGATCCGTTTTGGAAGCAACTAACTTTCAAACCACCCCCAATCGAAGAACCACTCGAATCCTTTGTGGACACGGATATTGGAAGAGAACTCATCGAGAGATTCGCAAAAAAGGATGGTTTGGGACGAAAAGTTTTGATGTACGACTTAAAACTAGCCGCTAACCCCCATATGGTACCGGTCAGAGAACCAACGGTGCTACCGCACGGGTAGACCACCTACCAACATGGATAGGAAGGAAGAAAGGAACGAGTTTAAGGTTGCAATGAGAACCGGAAAAAACCCGTTATTGAGTCATAAACGAATCTTTTCTCAACATGAGCGTGAAGACGTTAAATATGAAGAGGCGAAGGTTCCAAAGAAAAAGGGCTGACCGAAAAAGGGGGAAAGCGGGACAAGTAGCGCACAAGCCAAGACAAATGTTTCAAACGTTCCTTCACAAATAGAGAATGAAGAGGCACCGGCTAAGAGGAAAAGGGGTCGACCAAAGAAGGGAGAAAGCGGGACAAGTAGCGCACATATGGTCCTTTCAAATGATCCATTCGCTCATTCGCAATATGAGGATCCAATTGATCATTTTCAAGAAAGTCAAGCGCCAAACAATTTAATTGTTCCTTCCCAAGAGAGCCAAGCGAGTACAACACGAGTATCAAGGATACGTGCATGGAAGGGACAAACAAGACAAAATGGTTCTATGGTGACTATAAGGGCCGCTCTAGGTAATGAAAGCACGCCTAGGGATGAACGCGGTAGACCCCATAGAACGTGTTACACCATATTCGAGGAGTATTACTTGAAACTTCCTGAAATCGTTAAGCCTTATGTGTTATCTAACGACGACGTGGATGCGGATGAGAATTGTGGTTATCACGTTGCGTCGGAAAAAATAGGCCATATAAATTTGGCGGACGATGAGAACCTAACCTAATGTCAATACTTTAGAAAGATGATGGCCATGCGCTTACAAGAAGACAAGGAATTTTACATTGCGATGATGAAGGAAGGAAAAACAAGACAAGACAAAGAAGTGATTTTTGAAAAAATGGTTGCCAGAGTATAAGGGTCAAAGGGGAATAGACCAATTACCCGACATTATTGGATGCGTATGCCTCTATGTGGTCATCTCTTGGCGGAAACGTGGAGTTGCGTTGTTCATCTATTTGGTAAGGGATCATGCTACACATACGCACCAAAATACACCATTTGGGATGAATAGCTTAAGGATCGGAGAATTGTTTTATTCAACAATAACAACATGCATTATATCAGTCTTAGAGTACGTGATGATTGTCCATTACCACCGGTAGATGGGTTTCATGAGGTCTCGGAGGTCACCAAGGAGTGGCTAAAAAAATACGATCCCAACATGAGGCTATGGAAGGAATTGATCGCACCGGATCAATTCGAAGGTCTACATTTGTTGGAATGAGTATTTTCTTTATGTTAAAAACTTGATCTATCGGATGCTTATATTTTGTCGCTTTCTTATATTGTATTTTACAAACTTGAACCAAGCTTAATGAATGAAAGTGATTTGTCTTTTTTGGGTACGTTGGACTCATGAAATTTGTTACATAATCGGTCTTCTAATACGTTTATAAAGTCTGATTGTAGAGTTAGTTTGCTGCAGCTTTGACAGAATCAGTTTATACTGCAACTGTTATAAACCGATTCTGACTTCAAAAAGGAATTGGTTTACTAAGGAACTACTCCCTCTGTTTCTGAAAGACCGTTCTCTATTCCATTTTGGTCTGTTTCAAAATTGTGTCCAGCTTCTGTTTATAGTCATATTTTTCCAATAAACTCTCTAATATACCCTTAAAGTTTTATATTCATAAATTCATTCTTCATGGCCCAATCTAAAATATTAATGAGATTTGTATAATTAAGGAAACAAATATATTTTTCATTCCTTTTAGCTATCTTCTTTTATTTTCTATTTACAATCACATAACAATTTTTGGTAGTTTTATTACTAACATTTTTATCCAAATAAATTAGGCAAGTAACTAAGGGTATGCATGTAAACTACTACGGTCTCCTTAATATTTTGACAAAGTCAAAGCGGACTGTCTTTTGGAAACGGAGGGAGTATTATAAATCGATTCTGAACAAAACTAGTCTGGGATTATTTCAGAATCAGTCCTTATGTACGACAATATAATCCGATTTTGGGAAGAAAAAGTTACAGAAGAACACCCAATTTTTAACTAAATAATCGAATTACATATGGTCCAACATGATCCGATTGGCTCCTATAATCGGTTTTTGTGGACGACAATGTTATCCGATTTTGGGAAGAAAAAGTTACAGAAAAACAGACAATTTTTAACTCAATAATCGGATTACATATGGTGTAACATAATCCGATTGTGGACCATTTCCACTTGTCATTAACTCTTAACATTGAAACTAGCACGGTTCTATTTCTTAGTGTGAGCTTCAACTATCAATGTCGCTTCGAAATGATAAAACTGCTCTCCTCTCCAAGATTTATATGCATCTAGTGAAACGAACCTATCCCCTCTGTACCTATTAAGAAACTCATTGTACTTGATGCATAATTTCCTAACATGATTCGTCCTTGAACAAATGTGGGATGGTTCATAATTATAGCGCGGTCTCTTGCCCGCCTGTTTAACGAAAGGACCCCAACCAACGTTAATCCAAAATATAATATGATCTTTAGAATCTTCGGGAAGATCCTTGAGAATGTAAAAGTTTCTAATCCATTCGGTCTCTTCATCAACATCCTTCATTCTTTCCCTTAGTTGGAATTGCTCTTGACCTCGTTTCTTTGCCTTGAGTTTCTCTTCATATTTTTTCGCAGCTGATGACGATGATATGATTTCTTTTGTAGTTCTTTTTTTGCTCAACACTTCATCCATTACATTAACATATTTGTTTGTAGTTGTTTGTTCGCTTATTTTGCGTATCTCTTCTTCCATTGCCTCAGTTGATTTGGTTGTTCGCTTGCATCATTTAAGTATGTGTTCGATTGAATTGGTAGTTGATGATGATGGACTTGACATCTCCAAATGAAAAAAAATTAACAATGGAGAAAGATTTCTTTGGATTAGGTAGTGTATGAAAGAGAATAGGCTATCCTCTTTATATACACAAAGTACCAACGACAATAATTTTAAATTCAAAAAATAGTCGCTAACAGTCACAATCGGATTATAGTATGCACTAATAATCCGATTCTTGATTTGTCTACAAATCCGAAAATCCACCCAGAATCGGTTTATACGTGCATTAACTTAAACCGATTGATGTTGATGTTCACCCAGAATCGGATTATGTTGGTACATAATAAACCGATTCTGGGTGGATTTTCAGAAATTTTGATGAGTGAATTTCAAAGATTTAGAGGTAAATCATTGTAGAGTACCTCTTAGAAGGAATGGACTAAAGGGATTTAACTCAATCACTTGAATTGTTTGATTTTTATTTTTTTTTTTCAAAATCCAAAATGAAATTAGATTTCAATTGTTATTTTGGATTGATTAGGATTTAGTTTTGATGGAAATTGAAAATGAGTTTTGATTAATGATTTTTGTATTTGTTAATAAAATGATTATGATTTTGTATTTGAATTTGAATTTGTGTTAAAATAATTAAATTTTCTTTAAGGGTTAATTTAATATTTTACTATCTTTTAGACACCCCATATCCTTTTCTTTAGGTTGGTTGAAATAGTTCATAAGCCCAATTAAGTGGGATAAGCCCCAATTTAGCCAGACAAATTTTGCTTGAAACTATGCAACTGTCCATAATATCTAAACCACAAGTGTAAAGTAAACTGTCCATAATATCTAAATCACAAGTGTAAAGTAATCAATGTATAACACCAAGCACCACAAGTGTCAAGGAAGTGTAACTACAATTAACATAAAGAGAAAGATTAACAAAATGACAAAATCACCCTCACTCAATCTTTTCATAGCCCTCATCATCAGTATCATACTCTTCTTCTTCTTCTTGGCCAGATTGATTGGACTCATCCATCAGTTTATTCCTTATATCATGCATCATAAACAGATTAAGCTCGGATTTATTTTGTTGATCAATCACATCAA
Source organism: Papaver somniferum (assembly GCF_003573695.1). Lineage (NCBI taxonomy): Eukaryota > Viridiplantae > Streptophyta > Magnoliopsida > Ranunculales > Papaveraceae > Papaver > Papaver somniferum. The sequence goes on from NC_039366.1 coordinate 127,179,177, forward strand.
GAAAAACAGGATCAACGGTAATATGACTATCCACGTGTACTTTAAACTTATGACCCCACCAAAGAACCTTAGCCATACCTTCAATATCCACAACCGCATCCAGTATCATCTCTCTTTTCGCCACGTCAGACAGAAACTTCGCAGCGTGATGAGCCAGCTCAACGCCATCAAGCCGGCCCGGCAGTTTCAACAGCTCACAAGACTTGCCCCCCTGTGATCCGGCTTCAATCTGAGCTGACCCGAGCAACGAACCGTCGTAGAAGATTTTCATGTTGGATGTAGAGTAGTTGATCGGAACTATGTTAGGATTAGTCACGTGTACGGTTAAGATGAGTTCAGCATCAAGAAGAGGGAGATTGAATTTGAATGAAGTTAGATTGATTGACATGAGATGGAAAATTGGGTCTTTTGGTTTTGCTATTGTGATTGCTGCTGTAGCTGTTGCTGTTAAGGCTCCGATTAGTGCGACGGAATTCCAACTCCATTTCCCACCTTTTTCAACTGTTAATTCCTCGCCCATATTTTTTTTTTCCTCTCTGGCTCTGTTTTTTCCGTTTTCTGAATGCTTGGTGTGAGAACGATGAGGCCGATCTGTAGAGAAGATAATGGGATATTAGGTCATGATTAGTAAGTTAAAATTACTCAACTAGGCTTTCTTGGGGGAGATATCGAGCGTAGATGTGAGGGTAATATTGGTATTTGGATTTTGTTCGTGTAGCCGAATCACTAGGACACGTGTTTACCGGGAAAGTGTGCAGTGTGATTTTGGCTCACTTTGTGATTCATCTTTTTTGTGTACTTGCTACACATGGGTGCGGCAACACAAGGCACGTATGTCAATCACAAAAGTAAGCGAAAGGTGAATCGACTGACTTGAGTCACTTGACTATGTCACTGCCAAGTTAAACTTACGCGTCGTATATTTGCATTTGATTCGGTTCCTAGATTTTATTTAGGGTTCGACTCGTACTGAATTTGTTCTTTAATTTTCTAATATTTTAACTGGAAACTTGGTTCCGGATATTTGTAACTTGGAGATAATAATTTTATAATGAGTCGGTTAAGTTAGCAAAAAGGGAAAAAATTATCTCAATATCTTTAAAATATGACCAACTTGTAAATTCCGGTGGATAATTCTTTTGAGGCCAAATGAAGAGTAATACAAAGAATATACAAAAAAAAAAATAAAAAATGATCACTTGCTGGAACGAAATGGTTTCGGATGGAAAGCAGCAAAACAAACGAAAACAGTGACAAATTCATACTCCAAAAGCAACAGGCCGGACCGGATCATATAAACAAAAATTTGTACAGAAACTACGAAACTTAGGAGGATGCTACCACCAGTAAGATGGCAACTATAAGCGCAGTGAACAACAACCCAATGTTGTTGTTTCTATTGCAGCTGAGAGGGGCAGCCATATTGCGGTGGTTGTTGTTGTTGCTGTTGTGATGGTGAGCCGCACCGGCTGCATATACCGCACCATATGGAGTAAAAGGTGACTTTTTAGAAGCCGTCCCACTACCATAGCTTTTATCATTACCAGTTGACGGGTGAGGTGATTTCCTTGAAGCTGAACCACCACCATGATTACTAGATGAAGACGATGACCCTGATCTACCACCACCACGACCACCACCACTAATAAGTTGTCTGTTTATCCTTTGTCCGTCTTCTACATTATTTTCATTTCCTTGTACATAACCTGTAAACCCAAATCACCATTGTTATTATTATTCTCTTTAATTTCTTTGTACCGACCAACTAGTCAAAATCTAATTTTGGTTCATGATTTATTGACATCAAATCGAAATACCACTTCTCTCTCTGGATGGTGAAATTCATTGCCTCGTCGCGACAGAAGAATTATGGCCATTTATAGAGATTAAATTTCAACGGGAGCTAAAGTTTCTAGACATCGAAAGGCCTAGATTAGGTATATATGGCTGAATTGCGCTTAATGAAACAATTAGATAAGATAACTAAAAACCAGCAAACAAGAAACTATAATATAGTATTATTAAACTGCAAGTTTCTAAGAGTACAAACCAGAACACCAAGGAAGATGATGAAGCAGAATAATGCATAGAACCACCTTAGCTAGTAGACCCATGTCTTGGAGGATCCTGATTTGAAAAGTGAAACCAGCTACTGTATGTCTTCCCTCTCCTTCTTCCCTCTCTCTTAGATGTTCTTTCTAGAGCTCTTCTTTCTATATGTAAAAAGAGTTGTCCTTTTTGTTTTTCTTTTGATCGGTAGTTATCAGTTTCCCCTTGGTTAATAAGGACTGTCTTTTCTGCTCAACGCGTGTTACGCGTCACATTATCATTGCTGACCGGCTGTACTTTGGCTTCCTGTGTCGGTATAGTAATGACCGGTCACATTATCATTGCTCACCGGTTGTACTTTGGCTTCCTGTGTATCATTACTCGATGTCCTACGAAAGCCGGGAAATTATTTTTTTACAAAAAGTGATTCTAAGTTGACAGTAAAATCCCCAGACAGATTTTTTTTTTCTTGTTGACTTAACACGGTTAAAATTTGATTAAAAAAAGAAAAATGAGAAACAAGATGAGCGGCGCCTAAGGACAACAAGAGATAGTACTAGTCAACCCAGTAAATAAGCTACAAGAAAAACAAGTCATAGAAAGCATAAGCACAATAACATGTTAGACTAGATTAACACATGAAGTCACCAAGGCCCTTATAACTTCTTCTTAGGTATAGGGGTTATTTTCCCTATGTCCAAATCTTTATTGATAGGGCTCAAATTCTTGACCAATTTCGAGGAGTGATATCTATCTACAATACTACCAAAGATGTTCTTAACCTCACCTTCTTTACCTCCACGAACAAGACCCGGAGAGGAACTAAACATCCGCAAGTTTGTCCATGTTTTGTTGTTTAGTCATTGGTACCCATCGGGAAACCTCCTCAACTGACTTCAACTTCTCCACAGGGATATCTTCTTCGGCCGACTCATCACAAGTCACTACTGCCACCTCTGTCTCATACTTTGAATCTTTGCTCGCATCTTTTCCAGCATCCCTATCCTCTTGATCTTCAAACCCTTGGTCATCTTTGCTAGAATTAGCTTCGGTATCGACTAAGGATCCTTGAACATGACTATTAGTCTCTTCCATTCTTGAAACTTGTTCACTGCTAATTGGAGGCTCCATAATTTCTGTATCTGCAGCTAAAACAGATTAAAATTACAGATATGAGTATTCTTGCGTTTATTACTCTTCTTGCTTGAGCTCTTGCTCTTCCTAGCATAGGTTCTACATTCCTTGAAAGGTTTTTCATTTAATTCAGAGACCTGAAATGTGGAGTGAGTCCCTATGAGTCCCTATCACTTCCCCCTCATTGGAAGTAGCAATAGCCATATTGACTCCCTCCTTCCCTAAAATCATATTTCCATCAATTGATTCAGAAACCGTTCCAAGAACATTCTTCTCATTTAATTCAAAAGTCCCATCCACAATTGCCACCTCCTTGACAATGCTTTGACACTCTTCCATCCCCAAGTGGTTTGGGAAGCCATTCTCTTATTCGAATAGGTAATATGGTAAGCGGGATTTAACTTTTTTTATGCAAGATTTTGCTCAAAATAGACCCTCGGTCAATCTGGCATTAGTGGCTTACAAAAACAAAAAATTATTAAGATAGTTAATTAATACTCCCTCCGTCATAAATTAGAAGAGCTAGTTGGTTTTAAATTTTGTCCCATAAATAGATGAGTTATCTCTCTAATCAAAGGGATATTTCTAAAACTACCATTTTAATTGATTATTGTTATTATAAGAAATATGTATAATTTGATAGTCATGTTTATATTCGTTACATATGTGTTTTAAAATGTTTTTCAACGGTATAAAGTTTACGAAAAACCGTGGTATATTTTAAGAGATAAATCATTTATAAGTTTTACTAGTTATTATCCATAAAGGTATAATTGTAAAAAATACTTAAACATATTCCCCTTTCCTTCTTGCCTTAAGAATTGCGTAAATCTAATTTGGGACGGATGTAGTATATTCTTCTTCTTAGTCGAGAAGTTTGACTGTTTTTGTTTTTCATCTTCTAACCTAACTAAAGTAACAACACCATTAATAATTAAACTATGGAGACTTCTCTTTGAAATACACATAATCACTTCTATATATATATATATGCTGATGATCATTTACTGTCGAAATGAAAATTGGAGGAAAAAAAATACCATGACGGAATCATGGATTCATCTCCAAAACAAAATGATCAGTAGTTTTAGCTCGTGGGTTATCAGTAGATTGATCTTGTACGTCTATCCCTTTTTGATTTTTTGGTTGTTACTTTTTCTTGTAAAAATCTTCATGATCGGTCAGCTTGATCGAAACCAGAAAAATAGCAAAAACATGTAACAAGTATGAATGCAAAAGTTTAAGGATGGAAACTAGAAAAACTGTAAACCATGTAGGAATGTAAAAGTTCGAAGATGGAAACTAGAGGAATTGTAAAGCATTCAGGAGAAGGGGTTCTGTATATATATCTTTGATATCATCATATTACGAGTATAGAAATTGTGGACAAGACAAGAGAGGAGAGAAATTAGGTTGTTAAGAAAGTTGTGAGTCGGTGAGACAAGAGATTAGAGATTAGAATAGAGAAGACTCATCTTGAAGAAGAGATCAAATAATAGTTACTTATCAGTATGCCGCTGCTATATCATCATAGGCCGGTTGATTTTCATCCAAAACCACGATCTCCATGCTTGCTGAATACAAGTGATTTTATTGATACATTTTATTTAAGGTTATATAATCGTTACGGTATAAATTGCCGCGATATTTCATCGTTATCTCCAAACCCTTTTGATATCTACCACCAAGTAGTGGGTTTACGTAGAGTTGTGCAAGTTGAGTGTGATTTTGTGACTCCAAATTTCTGGCTGAAGAGGGCCAAGTTGCAAGTTAGCGCTGAGTTCGAGTTTGATGTCACAGTAAGGTACGTTACTGCTTCTTTTGCTTTTTCTTCTTTTTTATCTTTTCACACCATGAAATCGTAAAATAAAATTTGTAGCAAAACAATATCCATAAAAAAACCTAGCGCTAGTGATCATAGTTGACACTTTTTTTTCTTTTGGCACAGGTTGATTAACGAACAGGTAGTTGACTGGATTGATGTTCGTCAAGACCCATCCAGACCTGATCACGTGGAGTGTAGGTGGCCAAAACCTTTCGACCCTAATACCACCGTCATAAACACGGATGGGTCCTGGTCGCTCATACAAAACAGAGCTGCCATCGGTTGCATGTTTCGAACGTATGAAGGAAAACCTTTAAGAGCATATTCAGCTACTTGCGAGAAGATGGATATACACGTAATTGAGACTTGGGCGGTTCGTGAAGGTCTGCGTGTTGCAACTACAGGAGGTCTTGGAGGAGTTGTTCTTATAGGAACAGATGCTACAATCGCCGTCAGCCTAATCAACACAGTCGCGGCAGCTTATTCGAATCTGGTTAACAAATGCAAAATCAACAACCATAACTACCTGAAAGAATCATCAAGAGTTCCAATCAGAGCTGCTAGTCCGAAAGAAGATAAAGGCCTGGAGATATATGTTCGGTCGGTTATTAACAGGCATGCAAGGTGGACAGAGGGTTTAAAGCTACACGGAAGCTCCCTAGATTTCTTAGTGAAGACATTGATAGAAATCATGTATTTTCTCGAGCCTCTAGATGGGTGGGGTTGCCGACATATAATGCGAGAAGCAAACAGTGCCGCGGACCACTTAACCAAGCTAGCAGAAGATGAAGACATAGTATTGGTGAAGACCGAAAGCTACCCAGCAAAGCTATTGAAGATTGTAGAAAAAGACGCTGCTGAAACATGGTACCCGCGAGTCAAGCAAACCCCAATCTGGGGACACAAGTGCACCAAATCCAGCGGGTGGATGCTTCCATCATAATGATTTGGGTTAGTAAGTTAATTTGTAAACAGAACTACATGATGTGTTTGATCCCCAAACGAGGTAAAGGTCTAGTCCCCCTCATGGGTATGTAGGCAGCCAGTTTGGTCCAACTGGTCCAACACAAATATGTCAAAACAAATTTATTTTGTTTTCCTTGAGAGTTCTCTTTTGTTTGTAGTGAAGAAAAAAAAAATACAGTGTACATAACAAATACATAATTTGAATACATGTATGGAAATATTATAACGAAATTAATTTTTTAATATCAGTTCTTTACTACCTAACATCTACATTATAATTCCTTAACTTCTGCAACAGTCTTCAGTTCCACCTGAACATTAACAGTGCCAGCTTCTCTGCTATCAAACACACCCTCTGCAGCTTCCCTGTGAAAATCACCACCACTTTCTGCATCTGCAATGGCAACAGCTGCAACTCAGATTCTTTACTGCCTCCATTTCCTTGACCTAATACCAGCAGCACAGACCCATCTCTTGTTTCTGCTTATCAACAACCAGAACCCAGTGAACATCATCTGAGTCTGCAGTATCTCAATTTCCTCCTTCCATGAGCGGAAACCATCACCTGCAACTCAGCTCAGAATCACCAGTTTCTTCATATCATTCATCTCCTCTCACAGCACAAGCAATATCACCAAAGTTCAACATTTTCTCAAGGTTCACCTGAAAATCAAACTTTTGAGTAAAAAGTAAACCTTTGTCATAAAAAATTCAACGAAAGTTCAAAATTTATGAGAGAACTGGATTGAACTTACGCGAAAAATAACACCAACGTTAAGCTCTTTATCTTCTTGATCATCTTCCAATAAATCACACTAGAACAATTCAGCCCCAGACTCTAAAACACGTTGATTGGATTATATTAGGAAATAATATATGAGAGTCTATATTTAGGAGATATGCACATTAAGTTGTGAGAGTTATATTAGGAAAGTGTCTATGTTTAGAGTTTGATCTTAGTTAGGAAAGTACCTTGAGTGGTCGTCAAGTTTGTGAACAATATAAATAGGCTGTTGAGCCATGAAAGTTGACACACCAAGATTATTATCAATGTAGTCTTTTATGCTTCCGCGTTTATGCTCTCCTCTCTCTTGCTCGATCCTTAACATGGTATCAGAGCGAGGTGAGAGGGAGAGAGGAGAGCGAGAGAAAGTTAGAGAGTTTTTGGTTTAGGGTTTATGTAAAAAAAAAAAAAATGTGATCGGTACAAGTGTCTCATACAGTTTGGTAAGGATTTGAGAAAGTGGAATCGCGTCAATGGATTTGTGATACCGTCGGATAGAAGAAGATGGAATCGAGAGCAAAAACAAGGAAACTTGGTGGAGTTGTGAAACAAGGAGAATCCTGTAAACCGTGAAAACGAAAGGCAGGCATAATACATATTCAACTTAGTGGCTGCGGACAAGAGAACCAGATATGAACGGAGAATACATATTCAAATTAGTTTGAAGTCTGTGGATTCCAGGAAGATGGGTTAGCAACTGTTTCGTTTATTGAGAAACACCTGTAATAGGTTGTGTTGTCTCTTAGCCGAAAAAAAACAGTAAGAGGTAGTTATTGGTGATCGAGATGGAGGATGAGAAGAGTTGGTTACTGCCAACAAAAGTGACAAGAAGATTGGCAATAGATGATGAAGATCGGTGACTGTGTTGCTGCTGATTGTGATTGATTAGGACATGAATATGGTGTTACACCAAGAATTTCAGAGTGATGGAATTGTATTGATTAGCAAGAACTTGTGTAGTTGCACATTCAATTGATAGATGGACGGAGGAGTTATTCCATGTCTGTGAAGAAGCTAAGAAAAATACACGGGTTTAGCTGGTGTTCTCGAAAGCTTGAGATAAACAAGTCATTTGCTGCCTAGAGTTATGACTTGTGTTCGGAGTCAACAATAATTGTCCTGAAGTTCAGGTTCACGGCAGTTTCAGAAGTTGGTCAGGAGCTTGATTTAGAAGCTGACATGGTTGGTGAAACAGTTTACCAAGGATCGGCTCGATCTAGATTGTGTTGGTTTTAAATTTTTCATGGACGATAAACAATTACAGGACACGGAGATGATGCCGCAACACTATAGATGAAGTTCGACGGGTTGGGTTAATGGACCGTAGCTGCTGCTGGGTCCATGAGATTATGTAACTCGAAAGGAAAAAAAAAATATATGTGATAAAGTGTTATTAAGTTTATAACAGTATGGGTGTTACAAAGGCTAGTGTTACAGTTAGAGAAGAACTGTTACAGATGAACAGAAGTGTTACTAAAGAATTGTTACAAAAAGTGTGACAGAGGAGCTGTTACATAACAGTTACAAGAATTGCTACAAAATAGTTGTAACAGGGAATAAGTGTGACAGTTTCTGTCATAGACGTTGCAGAAAGCAGATTTGAACTTTAAAGGTTAAGAAGTTCGGGTGAGTGGTTGATTCGAAGGGTTAAGTTATGGATTCGAAATAGACGCAAAAGAAAATCAAAGTTGGTATTGCAGTCAAGAAGGACTGATACAGTTTGATGAAGTTGATCGAATTCAGAAGTTTGGAATGACAAGGAATGATAAGATGGTATCAAATTAAACTCAAACATGGTGATTAAAGAGTTTGTGGCAGAAACTTGGAAGTCTTACAAAGTTTGGCAGACTTTGTGTTATTGCTTGTGACAGAAGCATAACAAGAGAAAGATTGTGAGAGAATCTTGAAGAAAAAAATAAAGTGTGAAAGTTTCGACTCTAAAAAAAAGCGTGACTGGAACAAGATAGAAGAAGAAACAACATTCATGTTGTGAAAAA
>NC_039366.1:127188006-127188292 GCF_003573695.1 Papaver somniferum
AAAAAAAAAAACAATCACCAAGAGGTGATGAGAAAAAGAACAACAATAGTAGGTTCAAATCCTATGAGTTGTCGAGAGAGTACAAAAAGTATTCTATCGAAGAAACCAAGAAACCAAGAGTACAAGAAGTATTCTACGAAGATGGGACCGCAATGTCCTTAAACTTGCATTGGGACCGAAATGTCCTTAAACTACGAAGAGGACCGAAATGTCCTTAAACTACGAAGATGGGACCGTAATGTCCTTAAACTACGAAGGGGACCGAAACGTCCTTAAACTACGAAGA